>NC_141346.1:73474456-73519456 GCF_057382095.1 Aulonocara sp. 'chitande type north' Nkhata Bay
GCCATTTCCCAGCATGCAAGGCACTCGTGGATGCAGGCACACCATTCAGTGCTGACGAGTATGTTGATGTCATTTTGAGGCTACAGGAGGAATTTGATCACAGATTTGCTGACTTCAAGACACACAGAGCCACCTTTCACATTTTTGCGGACCCCTTCTCCTTTGATGTGCAAGATGCCCCTTCTGTGCTTCAAATGGAGCTCATTGAGCTGCAGTGCAACTCTGAACTCAAAGCAAAGTTCAGGGAGGTGAGTGGAAAAGCAGACAAGCTTGGACAATTTTTGAGAGACTTGAGCCCTAGTTTCCCTCGGCTTTCCCGAATGTTCAAGCGGACCATGTGCCTTTTTGGTAGCACATACTTGTGCCAAAAGCTCTTCTCCACTTTGAACTTCAATAAGTCCAAGTACAGGTCCAGACTTACGGATGATCATCTTCAAGACATACTGAGGGTCGCAACTGCTTCCTCCCTCAGGCCAAATCTGGCTCGGCTATGCGAGAGGAAACGCTGCCAGGTCTCTAGCAGCAAGGAGTAGGCAAGAGAAGCCATGTTCAGAAGAACAGTTCATTTTCTACAGTGTTCCATTCATGTTCAGAAGAAGGTTATAGAACTGTTATATATCTTTCTACGTAGCACTCATAATTCTTATTCTCATGTATATATCTCATGCACATATCTTTCTTTCTACATAGCACTTTAATTCTTATTGTTTGCACTGAAGCACCGCAGCAATTTCCTAATGTTGTAAACCTCAACATCTGGCAATAAACCCATTCTGATTCTGATTCTGATTCTGAATACAGACATTTCAATCTAAATACAGCAGATATAGAAGCCTGAAAGATACACACAAGTTCACTGACTAAAAACATCTTATTATTATTTTATTTATGTATTACAGATTGATTTATTTTCTTATTAATTCTTAATTTGTTTATTTATTTTTCATATTTTGTGTTAAAAAATAAAAATAAAGAGATTTGAGAAGATTGGAATTTTTTAACCATGCCTTTCTTGTGGAAAACCTAATGCGGCCCAGCCTCACCCAGACTCTGCCTGCAGCGGCCCCCAGCTAAATTGAGTTTGAGACCCCTGTCCTACACCATAAATCAGTAAGAGAGGGTACGACCTCTCTCATGGCCCCAAGTGGTGTGTGCATGCCAGAGCACTCTGGAAGGCATACAGAGTCTTTACAGACTACTGAGGATCAAACCTCTATCATCATGCAATCGATTATACAACTCTAAGCATATATGAGTAAATATTTCTAAGTATAAATGACAATCAACAATATAAACCTTACAGCTGGTTTTAATAACAGAATTTGTTTGTTTCTCAAATGAGAAAGAGCTATCGAGAAACACTCCTAAATCTTTAGTTCTGAACTTTTCCAGTGGGCCAAGGTCAACATTATTAGATAATGCTAATTCTTTTCCCTCACATTATAACAATGTGAGGAGTTAATGCTAAGTATACTGCCATTAGCTGCTAATTCTAATTAGGGGTGAATAATTATTAGTAGCTAATGCTAATATCGTTTTCTCTTCCCTTTTAACAATGTGAACAGCTAGTGCTAGGTAGGCTGATGCTAGCAGCTAATGCAAATTTGACGTGAATTAGCATTATATTAGTGAGGAGTTAATGCTAAGTAGGCTGCCATTAGCTGCTAATGCTAATTTTAGATGAAAAAGCATTAGCAGCTAATGCTCATATTGTTTTCCTTTGCTTTGTAAGAATGACAGCAGCTAGTGATACGAAGTCTACCATTATTAACTATTGTTAATTTGATGTAAATTAGCATTATCCGATAATGGTAACCTTTTTCCCCTGCATTATAACGATGTCAGGAGTTAATGCTAACTAGGCTGCCATTAGGGGCTAACTCTAATTAGGTGAATAATTATTAGCAGCTAATGCTATTATTGTTTTCCCTTTTAACAATGTGAGCAGCTAATGCTAATTTGATGTGAATTAGCATTATATTAGTGAGCAGTTAATGCTAAGTAGGCTGCCATTATTAACTAATGCTACTTTGACGTGAATTAGCATTATGCGCTACTGCTAATACTGTTTTCTCTTACTTATTAAAAATGATAGTAGCTAATACTAATACTCTTTCCCGTTGGGTAACAACGATGTGAGGAGTTAATGCTAAGTAGGCTGCTTTTAGAGGCTTATTCTAATTAGGGCTGAATAACTATTAGTAGCTAATGCTAATATTGTTTTCTCTTTCCTTATAACAATATGAGCAGCTAATGCTAATTTGATATGAATTAGCATTATATTAGTGAGGAGTTAATGCTAAGTAGGCTACCATTAGCAGCTAAAGCTAATTTGAGGTGAATAAGCATTAGTAGCTTATGCTAATACCCTTTTCTCTTGTTTTATAATGATGTGAGACGTTAATGCTAAATAGGCTTCCATGAGTGACTCCTTTCCCTTGCATTATAAAGATGTGAAGAGTTTATGCTAAGTAAGCTGCCATTAGCAGCTAATGCTAATACTGTTTTCCCTTTCTTTATACAACTTGAGCAGTTATTGCTAAGTAGGCCACTTTTCTCTGTTAAAGATTTCTGTGACCATGATAGAAACTCTGATAAGCTAATGCTGCTAAGCTAATGCTGTTTATGGGCCCTGTTAGAATCAATATTTCATTCTCATTCTGTTGTTTGAGAACAATAACAGAAAAATGTGCACTTCAGAACAAATTTATTGTGAATTCAGCTGTGAATGTACAGTTTGTCATTATTTAAGCTTCCATTTCCAAATGTTAGCTGACACTTTATTAGGTACACTGGTATCTATATCAGGTACACCTGTGACCTAAATGTTCCTGCAAACAGACTCCTTGGAGACCCCTACATAAATATCCATGAACTATCCAGCTAGACTAGTGTGTCTGTCCCTGAAAATATTCCTGCATGTGTGATTGTTCATGTGTCATCTGCAGGAAACAAACAGGAAGTGAGTGAAAGACACGGGAAATGTTTCCAGCTCTTCCTCCTCTATCAGATTTTCTCTCCATACCTGAGAGTGTCCAGTCTCCAGCCTGGATCCTTCAGTCCAGCCAACAGCAGCTTCATTCCTGAGTCACCTGGATGATTGTAGCTCAGGTCCAGCTCTCTCAGATGGGAGGGGTTGGAGGTCAGAGCGGAGGCCAGAGAAGTACAGCCTTCCTCTGTGATCAGACAGCCTGACAGACTGCAGACACACAAAACAACAATCTATCTGTCAACAGTTGTTTTCTCTTTGTCACAATAACATCTATCCATCCATTGTAACTTTATTTATAAGTGACAATACCCAGCAGACAACAACAGTCATCTGAAGCTGTTTAACAGTGTAAGGTAACCGCCACCAGTGTGAGCAGCACTTGGTGATGGTGGGAAGAAGATCTCCCTTTGACACAAAGATCCTCCCAGTGAAAACAGGCTCCAGGAGGAGCATCTACCATGACTGGTTGCAGGGTGAGGGGAAAGAGAAGAACATGAACATCAAGAATGCAGCGAGTGGTAAAATAAAGATTTGACCTCAGTGTGCTCAGTGTTACTGTCTATTCCTAACATATTCCTAACACGATAGCTGCACTTTAGAGCTCTAAAACTGGAACTGACACATAAAAATACTGAGAACACAGACTAGCAGCCACTGCATGGCCTCGAGTACGTATGCGGTGCGTTCAAAGAGCATCAGCATAGACATGGTGGGTTCAACAATATAGGACATAACAATTTCTATGGCGAAAATACTATCAATGAATGAGCCATAACATTTTAGCCATGTAAACATGTTATCAGTGGGCTTTCCAACAACTTGCATTGATCATTAAAGGATAAAATACGTGAGTCGAGGTCACTACGAGCCATGCGAGGGTCAAACATGGTAGAGAACCTTCCAGCAGCATCTTGGTTTATAATCCGCCTTTGGATCATCAGTTTAGGAGATGAAGGATCCAAGTAAAATAATAAGTTAAAAAATATGCAGCTATGGTCACTCACATGGACATCCTCCACACATACATCATGTATATTTAAACCCAGGGAGAAAACAAGATCCAGTGTGTGACCCTTTGTATGTGTGGGGCCAGAAACATGCTGCCTAAAGTTAAAAGACTCAGTGACAGTGATGAGCTCAGCAGCAGTGTTACAGGATGCTTCATCAATATGACGGCTCAAATCTCCCAACCTTCTCCAATGAAATGATGGATGTCAGAAGGTCATTAAATTCAGTTAGAAAGACCCCATCAGGTAGAATAAAATACAATAACTGGTTTTTAGAGAACTGACCATCATCTGTGACTCAAATGCAGAAAAGGAGTCCGAGGTCATCAGACTGCATGTGAATCTGTCCTGGTAAACAACAGCGAGTCCTCCACCACGTCCTAAAAGACGCGGAGTTCAGATGACGGAGCAGCCAGCCGGGCAGATTTCATTCAAGTGGACATAATCAATGTTCCCTCTAAGCTGCGCACGGGCGCAATCCGCTGACACGCTCTCTGCACACAGAGTATCTGCATTGCGCACAAAAAGATATCTAACCTGAATTGAAATTAAAATAAATACGTTAACAATTCTGCTTTGCAGTGTTAGTCGGTGACTGGCTGCTCCAGTATTTAGAACGATGCCGCCTTATCCCATAGTCCAGCCAATGATTCACATTCGTATATACGCAGCTAATCAACGTCGCTGACGGGCTATGACAGCGTCCTCATGTGCCGACACCGGTGTTTTGGTTGATGTAGAGTGAAGCCACGTTAATGACAACGTGATCCAGTGATCCAAGGGACCGCTCAGGGAGTTTGTGTGTTCGCTCAGACACATGAAACATTAGAGGGAACATTGGACATAATTCTTATTTTGCTGCCACGTCTCAGTCAGACACATGAAATCTAGAGACTCTTTAATAAAGAGATCGCTTAGAATAAATGATTTGTTTGTTATGGAGCGAACGTTAAGCGGGGCCAACCGAGTTGATGACGGTCGATCTGCAAAATCAACAGCTGACTGCAGCGGCACTTGAAATAAAGACAATGCAGACCTGTGGACCTGCTGGGCAGGGCAGCGACTCCAGAGCTGGGGGAAGCAATGATCGATGAGCAGACATAGCTGTTATCAATAAAAACAGTGAACGTTTGACGGACACACCGTGAGAAAAACTGCTTCTGAGCCACAGAGCCCAGGTCCCAGTCACCGGCGTAACATATTAACTAAATGTCAGGAGAGGAAGTGGACGCAGGCACCAGGATTCTCCCCACAGCCAAGAAGCTAGCCTCTGGTAGCTTCTCAGTTTCACCTGGACGTCGGCCCTCGTTCCCCTTTTCCATCTCTTGAGGGTGAAAGTCCTGCGGGTTGTGAAGAGTAGCACACCAGGGGAGGAAGAGTTTTTCTGTTCAGCTGTTACAGTAGCTCTCCACTGAATCTTTGATGTTAAACCCTTTAAGACCTACCATAGAACCAAGTCTGCCAGAGCTTATCTTTAGATTTTTACATGCTGTAGTGCAGACCTTCCCAAACTGTGGTGCCCGCCCCCTAGGGGGGGCGCAGAGCCATGGCAGGGGGGGCGCGGTATGAAAAGGGGGGGGGACAAAACGCTTGGACACTGCTAGCACGGGGCGCCCACAGAAACGCAAAGCAGGAGATGAAGCATCGCTGAATATGTTTCCAAACCAACTTCACTCTAAGCCAAAGACTAGAAAATATGGTGAAGCAAATCTGCCCTTTGGCTTCACCTGCACAGGTGCTGAGGTAGGTCCCTGCGTCGGGAGCAGCGCTGGGCTCTTCCAATCATGGACAAACAGGATCCCACATTCTTAATTTTTAGTTCACAAACACTTGTTGTAGTGACTAACTACTCCTGACATTTTGGAGATGTTTGCTCTTTATAGAGTAAAGTTACAGCGGGATACAAATAACATCAGGCTGATCCTGCCACGATTTGTTCCCTCGATTCAAATCACAGACAAACAGGATCCCACAGCTGTTTATGTTTTTGAACCCATTTTGCACAGAGAGGCATTTTTTGAAAATGTACTGATGCAATGTTGATTAGTATTACAGAAGAAGAAAAAACAACTACCCGTGACGCCTTTGTAAATGGAGGGACAGTAACTGCGTGTGAAACCTGCAGATACTCAGAGTAACAGTATTTTGTCTCTGTCTGCCATTCTGCAATTCATCTCACATAAACAATAACGTGACGTGAAAAAAGGCGCAACCTTTGACGTTGCCAGATGAACTCTGTATTCCTCGTCCGCAAAAAAGGAGTTTTAAAAAAATCTCAGTTTTTGGTGATTTGAAACACTGTTTGGATGAAACAGCTGCGTTTTCAAAAATACCAGTGTAGGTGCGGACGTAGCGTAAAAGATTTAGTAGTTTATTTTCTTACTACCTGTAATTTATTGCAGATTACTTGTATTTGCTTAATTGTTTACTAAATGTTTGAGGTGTGAAATAAACCGCAATGGAGCAAAATATGGGCGTGTGTGGTTGGAGGATGTGTTAGTGCGTGTGCGTGCTGTTCACGCGCCGGGGGGGAGGCGAACGTTTTTCGTGTAAAACAAAGGGGGGCCCAGCAAAAAAAGTTTGGGAACCACTGCTGTAGTGCCATTTTGGGGAGCAGTTCAAGTTGCTATACATCAATACAACCGTTATAGCCCAAATTTTAATAATATGTATGCATTCAGTCCATAGTAACTACATATACATATATACATATACAGCAAAAAGTGCAATAAACTAGAACAAATTGAAAATTGTTTTGTTTTGTATTTTTACATATAGTTGTAGATGTCCGTACAAACAAACAAACAGGCAACCAACACATCACATACACACTCCAAAATAATATAATATAATATAAGCCTGAGAAAACAACCTAGATTTTTCATCAAAAAAGTACAATGTGCAATGGCAACAACACATATGGTTCAGTGTTATTAACTATGATAATAGCAGTAGGTACAAAAGACAATCTATGTCTCTTTGTCTTCACTGCAGGCACTTTATAACGACGACCTGATGGAAGCAGTTGAAAATCATTAAAGAGAGGATGATCTGAACACAACATGACAGAGGTCGCCTTCCTCAGCACCTGCCTGTTATAAAAGTCCACAAGCTGGACCTGAGACCTCCCTGAAATCTTACCAGCCACTTTAACCAGGTTGTTAAGTCTGGTCTTATTATTCAGAGACATATTACCGTACCAAGCAATGATACAGAAAGTTAAAACAGATTCAATAAAACTTTTATAAAAAAGAGTCATCATTGCAGATGAAACATTGAAACCTCTCAACCTCCTTAAAAAGTCTTTGTTGAACCTTTTTCACTGTAGCAGCAAGATGTGACTCAAAGCACAGAGCTTTATCAAGAACAACCCCCAAATACTTATAACTGTCCACCAGTTCAATGGCTGCACATTTACCACTGTTAGCGCAGGATGAGGGGATGTCTCCCTGAAGTCAATAACCATGTCCTTGGTTTTCAAGGTGCTGATCATTAAGAAGGACTGATCACACCACGAAACAAACTCATCCACAACAGGCCCATGGGAATCCTCTTCACCATGAAGGAGGCTTACAATGACTGTGTCATCTGCGTATTTAATGAAATGCCTGTTGGCCTGTGTACTGCGACAGTCATTAGTGTACAAAATATACAGTAGAGGAGAGAGACAACAACCTTGTGGTGAGCCAGTGGAAGAGTTCAGCTGTTTGGAAAAACAGCCGTTCACTCTCACACACTGAGATCTGTCAGTTAAAAAGTCTAAAACCCAACCAACGAGATTAAGATCAAGTGTAAACTGGTTAAGAAGTTTATCAGCTAAAAGATGTGGCTGGATAGTATTAAAAGCTGAAGAAAAATCAATAAATAAGAGCTGAGCATGAGCTTTGGCGCCATCAAGATGGCGATAAAGGAAGTTCAACAGAGTGACCACTGCATCATCAACACGTCTACGAGGCCTGTATGCAAATTGTAGAGGGTCTATAAGCTTCTCTACTTGCTAACTGAGAGTCTGAACTAAAACCAGGAAGACTTATCTTATTACAGTCACTGTAACAGTGACCAGTCATGTGTTTCATGCCTGCCCAGGCCACCCTTAAGTTATTGCTACCCATCTCCGCCTCTACCTTATCCTTGTATTTTACTTTGGCTTTTTTAATTTCTGATCTGATCTCCTTCCTAATTTCTCTAACTTTCAAGATATTCCCTTCAATAAAAGCTTTTTTCCTTTCATGAATCAGCCTCATAAGACCTTTTGAAGACCATGGTTTGTTATTAGGAAAAAAATGGAGATGGTGTCAGTCGCATTCTTAGGATTCGCTTTAGGGTGGATGTAAACAACGGTGACGTTGATCTGTGGGAATTCCCTCGGCAGATAAAACGGCCTCAAAGACACAGAGAGGAGCTCAATGTCAGGCAGACACACTTGTCTACGAACGGTCACATTTTTACACCATTTCTGATTTATATACAAACACACTCCTCCTTGAGATTTCTGGGTAGCTCCGGGGTCTCGATCCAAACGTATGGGAAACCCGAAGCCATTTAGTTCCAGAGAACAATCAGGGTCAGAGTCCTTGAGCCAAGTCTCTGTGAATGCCATTAGACATGTATCCCTGTAGCCACGCAAGTGTGCGACATTCAAATGCAGTTCATCCAATTTACTCCTCAGAGACTGCACATTAGCCAGGATTATTGATGGTAAAGGAATGACTCCAAACAACCGTCAGGATTGCCAATAAAATCATGCGAAATAAAAAACCCATCTTCGTTAAAAGAAGTTCCACAAAGCACAAGCCGATGCTATAGAATTTCCTCAGGCAAAAAAATATATATATATAAAGGAATAAAAGAATGAAATAAAATAAGTTAAAACACTGACACTGACAGAGAGAGACAACCTGCTGGTCGCCACAAGAGCAGCGCCCCTCTTTCTAGTCTAGTCTAGACTGAGAATGCATCAAGACCACTCACTCACCCTTCCCTCCTGCCTCTCAGCTGCTGAAACTCACAGTTTGTTACCACGGAAGAGTCACTCCTTCATCTGAGATGAAGCCTGATAGTCTGACTGATGCAATATAACATTCAGTCTACACTTTGTTTTTGTGCAAAGATGATAAAGAGGAAATACTAATAACATAAACAAAAATAAATGTCCAATTTAGAAATCTTATTCTTTTTTGCTCTATAAAATAGTTGTTTTTATTTTTCAGTCACTCATCGTAGCAGTAGGATTTACATGAAAATAAAAACAAATTAAGTTTGAGAGAAAAAGTACATTTTTGGCACTCTCTGGGCAACTGACTCAGAGACTCAAATGAAAAAACCCGATTCATTTTGGTGAGTGACTCATTTAAACTCGATTCGGTAAAAAGAATCAAATTTACCATCACTAATACAAATCCCTTTGGAGAAAACAGCTTTAAAACATGTATTGTTAAATTCCAGATGTTTCTTTGCAAGGAAAACTCAAACACTGAAGCAATACCACCAGTAACCTCCTACATATGGAAATGTGGTGTCATTAAAGACATAATAATTTCATTAATACCCAATATCCAGCAAAATATGTAATTTGAACATTTTGTTCCTAACGAAATCAAATGTATATATTGTAGAAGATTAGCCAAATTTATGTAAAATGGCCAGTACATGAATTAAAAATAAAAAATAAACAAAATCGTATGACTGTGACAAATTTTACACAGTAATTCAGTCTAATAATCCACTCAAATATAAATATAAGTTTAGCTAAAAGCTCTATAGATAAGTCAATCAATAATATAATTCACATTTTAAATGATCATATGTGTTAACGTTTGAATCCTGACCTGAGAGTTTCCACTGCACACTGTGAACTCTTTAGTCCAGCAGACAGAAGCTTCACTCCTGAATCCTGCAGGTCAGAGTTACTCAGGTCCAGCTCTCTCAGACTGGAGGACTGGGAGCTGAGGACTGAGCACAGAGCTTCACAGCTTCTCTCTGACAGGTTACAGCCACCCAGTCTGAAAAACAAAAGATAATCTATAATACTTATGTAAAGTTTGTTATTATATTACATGCCATCTTTTTATTTTTGATGAAACCTTAACATACTAAGATACAACATCATATGGATGAACTTGAATAAAATGTTTTTTTTTAATTATATCTTTATTTGGATTGGACAAGTGATCAGTAAACAAAGTGATCAGTGGGTGCATATTAACCTCCACTAGCTATTACTAGGACAGTTGCTCGCATGCTCTCCCAAAGGAGATATATAGAACACATTACATGGAACTATAAACACAAACTGGGAGGGGTGCCCATGCTGCAATCATTGTGAACAAATAAGTAAATAAACAAGCAATAGTAATAGAAGTAAATGTAAAAAAAATCAAACAAAAAACAACCAAGTAATAGTGAGATCAAGTGAAGTCAGCCCTCGTGGGGGTGATGAATTGGATCCAATTGTTCCAACTTTGGTAGATTTTGGCTTTTTGATTTCTTAACAGATATGTAAGTTTTTCCATCCTAAATATCTCTAAAATGATCCCAAACCAGTCGTCTAGGGTAGGCTGGGCTGGGCTTAACCATCTTCTAGTAATTGTTTTTTTACTTGCCACCAAGAGTAATTGCACCAACTTAATCTCACTCCTACATTCCAGAAAGGGGACCAAACCCATGTATAAAACCTTAAAATCTAAAGGTATTTGAACGTTAAAGACTGCACTTAAGGAGACCTGAACGTTTTTTAACTTGGGACAGTCCCAAAAGACATGAAAATGGTTAGCAACAGTCGAGCCGCATTGTCTCCAGCATTGCATATAAGCCCCTTTGTACCTCTCCTGATATGGAGTCTTGAAGTACCTAATAATATTCTTCCAGCCATGTTCCTTCCAGCTCATAGAACTGGACGTGGACCACTGGCAGTACAAAACATTTTCCCACTCCCCCACAGAAATAGCAATCCCTGATTCCCTTTCCCATTTATCCTTAGTGTATAAAGTGTTATCCTTGCTGGCACTAGAGAGGGCTTTGTATAGTTTAGAAATAGATTTAGTAGGGGTCATGGTTGTGGCATTTTTCAGGATGAGGAAAAAATGCGACTCAGCATCATTGAAGTTGGCATTCATGATCAATATATGATCTCAGCTGTAAGTATCTATGAAAGTTGTATTTTGTCAGGTTGTCCTGTAAGGTCTCAAATCTGAGCACAATATTTCTATGAGTAAGAGAGAGGAATGTTGTAAGGCCACAGGATATCCATGCTTTAAAAGTTACCTGGGAGCTGAGACTCATGAAGGGGACCAGATTCCATCTGTGCAGATCAGCTTTTATACTTGCAGATATTGGCTCGTAGTTTGCCTGAAAGAGCCCCGAGAGGTCCGCAGTCAAATATATTCCCAGGTACTTAATTTTCTCATTATCCCAATTTACTTTAAATTTCCTACGTAAAGCTGCAGAAGCTGTATAATTTAAAGTCATCACCTGTGTTTTTGAAATATTGACCTTATAACCAGATAACTTCCCCAAATCACTTAAAGTAGACATCAACTCACTAAAAGACCTCTCTGGCTCCTCCAGGCAGACCAGTACATCATCGGCGAACATTACCACTTTATGTTCAACTCCTGACAATGCAACACCCCTAATGTTATGATTTTGTCTAATCGCTTGGCCTAATGTTTCTATGAATAAATCAAAGAGAAGTGGTTTGATTGCACAACCCTGCCTACAGCCATGTTCCAGAGCAAAGGGCTTGGAGAGATCACCATTCACCTTAATACGGGCTGAGGGTCGAGCAAACAGACCTTGGATTACTCTAATAAACTTGTCATGAAAGCCAAACTTCCCCAGAACCTTATACAGAAATACCCATCTGACCGAGTCGAAGGCTTTCTCAGCGTCCAAGCTTCCTATCATTGATTGAGTTTTGTTCTTTTGTATTTGAGCAGAGATGTGTAATATTCTCCTAATGTTGTCAGTTGTTTGTCTATAGTGAATGAAACCAGTCTGATCTAAATCGATGAGGTCAGGTAAAAACTTCTCCAGTCTACGAGCAAGAATAGAAGTAAATAGTTTGTAATCCAAGTTAAGGACACTGATTGGTCGATAGTTTCCACATTCTCGTTTATCTTTCCCCTCTTTTGGGATAATTGAAATAGTTGCCTCCCTCCAGGAGGGTGGGATTTCTCCCTCCTGTAGGATGTAGTTAAATGACTTCAGCAATGTGGGGACTAGATCTGCCCTCAGGGTGCGATACCACTGAGAACTGAACCCGTCCGGCCCAACTGCCTTACCTGGTTTTAATCTGGAAAAAGCATTAATTTCTTCCACTAAAATGGGATGTGTTAGAAGCTCATTTTTGAGAGACGGGAGTGAAGGTAATTCTAGAGAGCTAAGAAAGGCATCAGTACAATTCTCCTCTGTAGCATTGGGCTGTGAGTACAGCTCCCTAAAGAAGGTCTCAAAACATTTCTGAATGTCTTCTAATTTTGATTCCAGAATATTAGTCTTGGGGTCCTTGATTTGGTATATCGTACTTTCCTCTAGTTGTTTGCGTTATTTATGTGCCAGATATTTTGCAGATTTCCCTCCTGTCTCATAGTATATTTGCCTCAAAAAAATTAAGTTATTTTGGGCCTCCTGGGTGTAAATATCATTAATTTCATCCTGTATTTTCCTGATATCCTGCTTCAGAGTAGGATTTGCGGTGTTTATGTCTTCCTGTTCTTTCAACTTTAAATTTGCCTGTAGTTCTGCTAATTTTTGCCCTTTGATTCTCTTTAAGTGGGAGGCGATAGAAATTAATGTACCTCTCATTACCGCTTTGAGCATATCCCAAAGAATAGCTGGAGATACCTCTCCTGTGTCATTAACATCTAGAAATTCTTTAATGTCTACCTTTAATTTGGAAACTATGGCAGGATCATTAAGGTGCGATAACAATTTCCACAGTGTGGTACATTTTTTCCTAGCCACCTGCAAAGATAGAGAGATAGGACTGTGGTCAGATAGATCTCTTGTTAATATGTCACAGTCTTTGACCCTAAACCTATCAACTTTAAACATAAAAAAGTAGTCCAGCCTTGCATACACTTTAAAGGAACCAGAGTAATGAGTGAAATTTCTGGTAGATGCGTAGCGGTCCCACCATACATCTATTATCCCCATCTCTACCATATAGGAATTGACTTTTCTAGTAAGTGCTGTTACCTGGTTGGTTGGGGAGGAGGAGTCTAGTTTAGGGTCAAGTCTAAAGTTAAAACCCCCCCACAGACAACTATCCCCTGAGAATCCAGCAATAAATCAAACCTATTCCTATAGAATAGCCAATCGCTCCCGGGGGGAGCATAAACATTTAAAATTGTGATTTCAGACCCCTCTATCCATTCTGTTATTCTAACCAATCTGCCTTCCTCGTCACAGAGTTCTTAGATATGTTCATAGTTAAGTGTACCAGAGATAAGTGTAGCCACACCCCTCTTGTGTTTGGACTTAACGGAAGAGGAGAATACATATTTAAAACCCTTTCTTTTCAATCTCAAGTGATCTACTTGGTTCATGTGTGTCTCCTGAAGTAATGCAATCTGGGCCTTCTCCTTCCTTAGTTTGGACAGTATCTTATTCATCTTAATCACGTTCAGAACCCCGTTAACATTAAAAGAGATTACTTTCACTGACTCACTTCCCATAAAGATATATTAAGTTACCACAGCGCATAAACTCAATAGCAGCAGGCAACCCCCTCTTAAAACAGTAACAAGTGAAAAAAGTTAGGAATGAACTGAAAACATTTGAACATAACTGGAGCTTGAAAGCTCCTAAGCTGGCTTCTGACAGTGGAGCACTTCCACTGACACCCTCACAACTTGAAGGGAAACCCCTTATTACTCCCTGAGTTAGGGGGCTTTCCACTGCGACGTCACTCACAGCACGAGAAGCCCCACCCATTTTAGCTCGACAGTAACCATATTTCACCATGTTGTCCATAGCTAATACATAACATTAAATTCGTTCTCTTCACGTCTGTATACTTGCAGCTTCTCTCTATATCCCGCAGCTCCTCGGATCTGACGCAGACGCCGACCACCAACTCCCCGCCACAGCGGGCATCTTTGTAGTTTTTCTCTGGGGGTTGCCGGTGGTGTAATCACCTTTACCGGCAGGCCCCGACTCGCCAGGTCAGCCGTTGCCTCCTCCACCGTGTTGTAGGTTTTCACTCCTTCTTCGAAAAAAACCTTAAGGCGCGCTGAGTAGAGGGTCCTAAACCGTACATTCTTCTCTTTTAGGACCTTTCGTGCCTCTGCATACTCCTTCCTCATAGCCATGATCTCAGGGGGGTAATCGTGGTCGAGGTTGATCTTGCTGGAATTCAGCATAAAACCTTTCTTTTGCCAAGCGAGCCTCAGCACTTCTTCTTTAACCGTGAAGCACAGGAATTTTACCAGGATCGATCTGGGTTGGGAGCCGTCCGGAGGGAGTAATGATAACACTCTGTGTGCTCTCTGAATTTGTAACGGTGTTGATGGTGGGATGGCGAGATTCTCCCGGAGTAGCTTCTCCACAAAGTGGGCCATAGATGGAGCTCCCGATTCTTCTCCCTCCGGCACCCTGTACAGTCTGAGCGACTCCCTCCTCGAGTAAGCCTCCAGTGATGTTAGTTTTGTTTGAAACTTTTCCTGCATGCTTTCTTCCATTTGCGCAACATCTCTAAAGTTAGAAATATCCTGTCTCAGAGTGACGCTGAAAAACTAGTTCATGCATTTATTACTTCCAGGCTGGACTATTGTAATTCGTTATTATCAGGATGTCCAAAAAACTCCCTGAAAAGCCTTCAGTTAATCCAAAATGCTGCAGCAAGAGTACTGACAGGGACTAGAAAGAGAGAGCAGATTTCTCCTGTATTGGCTTCCCTTCATTGGCTTCCTGTTAAATCCAGAATTGAATTCAAAATCCTGCTCCTCACATACAAGGTCTTAAATAATCAGGCCCAATCTTATCTTAATGACCTTGTAGTACCATATCACCCCATTAGAGCACTTCGCTCTCACACTGCAGGCCTACTTGTTGTTCCTAGAGTATTTGAAAGTAGAATGGGAGGCAGAGCCTTCAGTTTTCAGGCCCCTCTTCTGTGGAACCAGCTTCCAGTTTGGATTCAGGGGACAGACACTATCTCTACTTTTAAGATTAATCTCATATTTCCATTAAAAGTGTTGAATTTGACTGTTTGATGTTCTTTATGATCTCTGGCACCAGTTCATCTGTAGGCTGAGCTCAGTCCATCCATTTAGTGAAATGATGTTTAAAGGTCTCCTTGTTCTGTGAGCGTGCACAGATCCTGAAGCAGAAAGCCTGGGTTACAGAGAAATGATCATCATTGTGATGATGCTCATCATCTCTGACTGGGATTTGAGGTTTTGTCAAAGCAGCAAAGAAAGCCTGGCTATGTTGGACTGGGTGTGGAAGCAGCTCCCAGTTTGAGTTCAGGAGACAGACGCCCTCTCTACTTTGAAGATCAGCTTCAAACTTTACTTTTTGCTAAAGCATATAGTTAGGGCTGGGCCAGGTGACCCTGAATCCTCCCTTAGTTATGCTGCAATAGACGTAGGCTGCCGGGGATTCCCATGATGCATTGAGTTTTTCCTTTCCAGTCACCTTTCTCACTCACTATGTGTTAACAGACCTCTCTGCATTCAATCATATGTGTTATTAACCTCTGTCTCTCTTCCACAGCATGTCTTTATCCTGTCTTCCTTCTCTCACTCCAACCAATCACAGCAAATGGCCCCGCCCCTCCCTGAGCCTGGTTCTGCCAGAGGTTTCTTTCTGTTAAAAGGGAGTTTTTCCTTCCCACTGTCGCCAAAGTGCTTGTTCATAGGGGGTCATGTGATTGTTGGGTTTTTCTCTGTATTTATGAAGTGCCTTGAGGTGACTTTTGTTGTGATTTGGCGCTATATAAATAACATTGAATTGCATTGTTAGTATCTCAGACAAAATCTCGTCTGTGTTCTGGAGCTTATCTTTGTGTTCTGCAACCCTGGTTTCCACATCATTAAGCCGCGCATTGGCTTTATCCAACTCACCCCTTATTTCCAGCAGTTGCGCTTTCGTGTCTTTTCGAAATTCTTTCACCTCTTTCCCAACGCCTCTCAGTTCTTTCAGTATCAGCGTCAAACTTGCTGGGTCAACCTCATCTTCTGTCCCAGAATCCTCGCGGCTAGGAGTGGGAGAGTGGCCTCGGCTAGCCCTATAGGGGCTAACGTTAGCCCCTTCTGTTAGCTGCACATTGCCATCTTCCACGTTTTCAAACGTTAACTTCTTAGCTATTTTGTTCTTTCTGGACATCATTTAAACCCCTTTTTCCTCTTTATGTGCACTTAGATAGTGTATTAATTTACTTGGGGCAGTTTTAATAAGTTTCAGTCGAGAGCTCTCGTACTAGGTGTCCATCCCCACGAGCGCCGGAACCGGAAGCCTTGAATAAAATGTTTAATTGGTTCATTTAAAAAAAACAAAATGTCAATTGATCTGACCTCAGAGTATTTAGTTTACAGTTTAAACTTTGTAGTCCAGCAGACAGAATCTTCACTCCTGAATCCTGCACATTTTTGATACTCAGGTCCAGCTCTGTCAGAGTAGAGGACTGAGAGCTGAGCATTGAGGACACAGCTTCACAGTTTTCCGCTAGAAGTTCACAGACGTTGAGTCTGAAAATGAAAACATGAACAAAGACTGATGTTAAAGTGTAATCAGGGTGCAATAACTAATCTTATATTTTAAGAATCCTTGTTGTTTTATGCTGAGCAGATGTGGTACGAAACAACAGTAAATTGATCAAGTTTACCTCTACTGTTTAAATTGCTGGATTTATTTTCTCAGTTAAAAACAAAACAAAACAAACAAACAAAAGAAAAAAGAATACAAATCGGTCAGACCTCAGAATATTCAGTTTGGCGTGTGGACTCTCCACTGCAGCAGACAGAAGCTTTACTGCTGAAGCCTTCAGGCTGTCGGTACTTAAGTCCAGCTCTCTCAGACTACAGGACTGGGAGCTGACCACTGACAACAAATCTGTACAGACTTTCTCTGACAGCTTACAGCTGCTCAGCCTGAAAAAAATAACAAGAACAACAAAACAATAATATTTATTATCAAATAAAATCTCTTTATATGTTGAATCTAAGTAATCAAATGTGTACAAATGAGTACACTACAATGCACAATTAAATAAAAAAATGTTCAAGAATTTAAGTGTAACAGAAGAAAAATATTTCAAATTAAACACAATTATTCCAATGTATGTAAATGGAAACCAGTGAAGACCAGGTTGATTTAGTGACAGTAGTTCAGTGTCTGCTGGCACAGGCCTGTGAGTACTGCAGTATTACACTTACTACAGTACTGCTGGTCACTTTATTAATTCTAATATGTGTGATTACTGTAAATGTAGTTATAAATAATGTATCACATCCTGGACTCTCATTTCATTTTCTGTCTAAAAGCTGCTTTGGCTCATTCCCCTTTAAAGCCCCGCTCTCCCTAACTTTATTTTGATTGGATGATTTCATAAAGCACGCTGAAGGGCAGTAGCCAGTTATCATGAGCTCCATCTCCTCAACCTTCTGGTTTAGAAATTATAAGAAACTGTATACCTCATAAAAACCCGTCTTGATCCATGCTCAATCATCCAGGTTAGTAAATCCCAAAAGTTGATTCTGTTCATCTGGACGTAGCGCTTTCAGTGGGAGAAACATTTCGTCACTCATCCAGGTGACTTCGTCAGTCTCAGCTGACTTCTGGTTTCTAACCCTATAAAAAGTACATTTGCATAATGACTGAAACCAGCCCACTGAAGGAACAATAAGGCTGGGAGGTCAGTTCCTTGACCATTAGGTTTGAGTCATTATGCAGATGTACTCTTTATAAGATTGGGGAAAGCTGCAGTCAGCTGAGCCTGAAGAAGTCATCTTGATGAGCGACAAAATGTTTCTCCCGCTGAGAGCGCTACGTCCAGATGAACAGAATCAAACTTTGGGGGCTCATAAAATCATGATTAGAAATCTTCTCAGATGTATTTTTACATTTTAGATCCACAGCAACAAAGTTCACAGCAGGATGTCTCTGTTCAGTAATTATTATGCCCATTACCTGCAAACTGTGAGGTACGCAGGTAATGTCAGGTAAACACTAGCTGTCTGAAACTGTTCCTGTTAAATGTGTGTATAAAGGAAATAAGCTGAAATACAGATACTGGGTGGATCTGTGCTTTGACTTTGACACCAAACATTTCTTCCTGTTAAAAGGGAGTTTTTCCTTCCCACTGTCGCCAAAGTGTTTGCTCATAGGGGGTCATATGATTGTTGGGTTTTTCTCTGTATCTATTACTGTACGATCTACTGTACAATATAAAGCGCATTGAGGTGACTGTTGTGATTTGGCGCTATATAAATAAAATTGAATTGAATTACATCCCATTTCAGGTACCTAGAACCTGAACCTTCTCTGGAAACCTGGGACGCTGGCGGGTTTCTCTTGCTTACCTATCTGCTCATCCTCTTTCTTTCTGCTCGCATGATGATTTCCTGGTTGAGTTTGTAAAGACTTTTGCTCAGGACCTTCTTGCTGTGTGGCAACAGTGCTAACCACCGTCCGCTGTATGTTTTTCAGTCATTAAATCAAACCATGAAAGATCAGCTTGCTTCTCGTGATGAACCTGTCTGTTTTCGATTCCACACCAGGGTCTGCCCACTGGAAAGTTCAGGGATAAGGGTGGAGGATACTCACACAAACATAAAAACCCAGATTGCAACTCCAACTCTCTGTTCTAGTTAACCAGACCTTTCAGGCTCTTGTTCAATTAGAACCTCATGGAGTCTGAGTTAGCGAGACAGTTAAACATCCCTCTATGCGCCCTTAATCCGCCCATTCCCACTAAGTCATTAAATAACCGAGTGTCCCCTCACATAACTCAGCGCACAGAGCCTGTCACCCCTGGCAATCACAAGAAAACACTTACCTTTTTTGCTTTTCATGCACCTCACAAACCACTCATACTCGGGTTTCCTTGGCTAGAATTACATAACCCCCACTTAGACTGGTCAGGTCAGAGGGTAATCAGTTAGAGTCTGTTCTGTCATTCAAATTGCCTTGTTTCCGCCCGTCCACCGGAACCTGTGGAACCATCAACCAACACTGAGACTGTTTTAGATCTCTCCTCTGTCCCCACCAAATGTCATGATCTTCAGGAAGTATTTAGCAAAAGTAAAGCGCTTTCACTGCCACCTCACAAACCACAGGACAGCACCATAGAACTACTCTCTGGCTCCACCCGGCCTTCTAGCTGGCTGTATAACCTGCTTAGACCTGAGTGTGCGGCTATGGAAAAGTACATTAAGGAATCCCTCGGTGCAGGCATAATCCAACGATTGTCATCTCAAGTTGGAACTTCTTTTTTGTGGGGAAAAAGGATGGCTCTCTCTGGCCATGCATTTACTTCAGGGGCCTCAGTGATATTACCATCAAGAATAAGTACCTATTACCTCATTAGCTCTGCTTTCAGGCCATTTCACAGTGCCACTGGGTTTACAAAACCCCACATCCGCAACGCTTACCACTTTTTCCAGATCAATCAGGGAGACAAGTGGAAGACTGTTTTAAACATGCCATTGGGGGACTACGAGTATTTGGTCATGCCGCCTGGGTTAACTAATGCTCCCGCAATGTTTCAAGATTAGTTAACGATGTCCTCCGGGAATTCCTTGACAGGTTCGTATTGGTGTATCTGGATGATATACTCATTTTTCCCAAAACCTGTGAGGAACATCAGTCTCATGTCCATGCTATTTTTCCAACGTTTGCTGGAGAATAAACCTTATGTCAAAGCAAAAAAGTGTGAATTCCATTCCTCATCAATAACTTTTTTCAGTTACATTTTGGCACGGGGGCAGGTGAAGACGGATCTGGCAAATGTGAAAGCTTTAACAGAGTGGCCTACCCCTTGTACCCATTGTAGATTCAAGAAGCATCTCCAATGGGTTTTGGGAATAGCAAATTTTTATAGACTGTTCATTTTCAACTATAGTCAGGTAGCTGCACCACTCAAGTCTCAGCATGCATCTGGTCCCCCAAAGCTGAAACTGCATTCACCAAACTTAAGTATCTGTTCACCACGGCACCTTTTTGGTTCACCCTGATCACAGTTATCATTGCAAAGGTGGACACATCAGAAATTGGAGCAGGGAGAGGTAAATGATGCCAAGTGAAAGAGAATGCTTTGGGGGGGGGGGGGGGGGGGGGGTCATGCTGCTGTCATGGTCTGTGTGAGCGGCGGTGGTTTCCCACTAGACTCTGGTTTCTGCCTTTGGGTGAAGCCTGGTCAGCCTGTCCATTGTCCACACCTGACAGTAATCTACTAGGCTGAATATAACATCAGCACTCCCAATAACTCTGCTAACCTCCTAATCCTCGGATCATCTACTCACCCTTGCAGTTCAGTCACGTTTTCCTGGATGCTGGTCTTCTTGATTCACTCACAGCCACATTAATGCCTTTCGTCTCTTAGACTTACTGGACCACTTTGCCTGGATTCAAAGCTAACAAGTACTCACCCAGACCTCACCACCTGCCTTCCCCAAGTTGCTTTCCGACTGCTGACAAGTAAATGGTAAATGGACTGATTCTTATATAGCGTTTTTCTACTCTCCCGGAGTACTCAAAGCGCTCTATACAACATGCCACATCCACCCAATCACACCCATTCTCACAAACACTTTATCTGAACTTAGTGCTTTCTAAGTACATTCACGCACATTCATACTCTGATGGATGCATCGGAGAGCAAGTTGGGGTTAGTATCTTGCCCAAGGATACTTGACATGCAGACTGGAGGAGCCAGGGATCGAACCACCAACCTTCTGATCAGTAGGTCAGATCAGACCAGCTTTACCTCCTGAGCTACAGAAACCCCAAATAAGACATTGAAGATAACCTCGTTCACTTACTGTAACCTCCACCAGTGATCTTTCTGATGCTGCTCTACCTCTGTTACAGTGACTCAGATTACCATCAACCAAGACCCATTTCCGGAAACCTACCACAGAGCCCACTTCATGCTCACAGCTTCAAGTGCTTGACTTCCACCATAGTTCACAGTTCATGTTAAAAAATTCCAAGTGTCAAGTTCCTGTGTGTAAATAAAGCCTTCACGTCTAGTAATATTCAGTTCCTTCACCTTTGTCTGTATTTTGGGTTCACCATGTTGTTCTGGCCACACCGAGGTAACAGATTTATATTTGAAAAACAGAAAGACATGGGGGATTGCAATAAAGATGAGACACAAACCAGACCTTAAAATAAGAACATCTGAAAACGATGTAGGTGCAGTCTGGAAGCTCAAGTATTTGCTTTAAAAAACAGAGCTAGACTCCTGGTTGTTGGAGACAAGTGAACAACTTGAGGATAATAAACCTGTCAGAGGGGCTGAAGGATCAGAGCTCATGTTCTTATAGGCTGGATCTGGATTGTGCTTTGATTCGAGTTGAAGACAAAAATATTTCAGAAATGCTGACATGTCCTGCTGGAGAGAAATATTTAAAGTATCATGACTATTTAATTTTTCTAAAGTGGTAGTATTCTTTGAACTGAGCACCTCTGATTTATTTCCCATGATTTTAAGAATGAAGCGATGAGTTCATGTTTACTTACAGAGCTTTGTTGGAGGCTTTGACCACTGGCAGCAGCCTCAGAAGAGCCTCCTCTGAAGCAGAGTATTTCTTCAGGTCAAACACATCCAGATCTTCTTCTGATGACAGTAAGATGAAGACCAGAGCTGACCACTGAGCAGGAGACAGTTTATCTGTGGAGAGACTTCCTGATCTCAGGGACTGTTGGATCTCCTCCACTAGAGAACGATCATTCAGTTCATTCAGACAGTGGAACAGATTGATGCTTTTCTCTGCAGACAGATCCTCACTGAGCGTCTCCTTGATGTACTGGACTGTTTCCTGATTGGTCTGTGAGCTACTTCCTGTCTGTGTCAGCAGACCTCGTAGGAGAGCCTGATTGGTCTGCAGTGAAAGACCCAGGAGGAAGCGGAGGAACAAGTCCAGGTGTCCATTTGGACTCTGTAAGGCCTTGTCCACAGCACTCTGGTAGAAGTGTTTCTCTGCAGATTCTCCTGTTTCAGACTTCTGGGAGGTTGTTTGTTGTTGTTCCAGCAGATTGAGTCCAGAGTTGCTGAAGGTCAGATGGACATGAAGAGCAGCCAGAAACTCCTGAACACTCAGATGGATGAAGCAGAACACCTTGTCCTGGTACAGTCCTCTCTCCTCTTTAAAGATCTGTGTGAACACTCCTGAGTACACTGAGGCTGCTGTGATATCGATGCCACACTCTGTCAGGTCTGATTCATAGAAGATCAGGTTTCCTTTCTGCAGCTGATCAAAAGCCAGTTTTCCCAGAGACTCCATCATCTTCCTGCTCTCTGAACTCCAGTGTGGATCTGTTGCACGTCCTCTATTATACTTGACCTTCTTCACTTTGGCCTGAACCACCAGGAAGTGGATGTACATCTCAGTCAGGGTGTTGGGCAGCTGTCCTCCCTCTCTGGTTTCCAGCACATCCTCCAGAACTGTAGCAGTGATCCAGCAGAAGACTGGGATGTGGCACATGATGTGGAGGCTTCGAGCTTTCTTGATGTGGGAGATGATCCTGCTGGCCTGCTCCTCATCTCTGAATCGGTTCCTGAAGTACTCCTCCTTCTGTGGGTCAGTGAACCCCCTGACCTCTGTCACCCTGTGAACATACTCAGGGGGGATCTGGTCTGCTGCTGCAGGTCGTGTGGTTATCCAGACGTGAGCATAGGGAAGAAGCGTCCCCCTGATCAGGCTTGTGAGAAGTACATCAACTGTGGTGGGCATCGTAACATCAGTCACAGTTTTGTGGAAGTCCAGAGGAAGTCGACACTCATCCAGACCATCAAAGATGAACACAACCTGGAAGTCTTCAAAGCTGCAGATTCCTGCTTCTTTGGTTTCAGTAAAGAAGCGATGAACAAGTCCCACCAAGCTGAACTTTTCCTCTTTCAGCACATTCAGCTCTCTGAAAGTGAATGGAAATATGAACTGGATGTCCTGGTTGGCTTTGTCTTCAGCCCAGTCCAGGCTGTATTTCTGTGTTAAGACCGTTTTCCCAATGCCAGCCACTCCCTTTGTCAGCACTGTTCTGATCAGGTCCTGTCTTTTGGGTGAGTCTTTAAAGATGTCTTCTTGTCTGATGGTTGTTTCTGGTCTGTGTGGTTTCCTGGATGCTGTTTCAATCTGTCTGACCTCATGTTCATCATTGACCTCTGCAGTCCCTCCCTCTGTGATGTAGAGCTCTGTGTAGATCTGATTCAGAAGGGTTGGGTTTCCTGCTTTAGCGATGCCCTCAAACACACACTGGAACTTCTTCTTTAAGACAGACTTAAGTTTAGGCTGACACTTCTGAAGAGCATCTGAATCAAAAAAAGGAAAAAAGAAGGAAAAATACAAATCTGGTCTGAAGGAGCTATGTGATGTACTTTGGCCTTTATTTAACCTATCAAGTTTTTAATATACTCATTCTACCAGAAATCAAAAAGGGGCTTCAGGAATTCCTAAATGTATTTCCTGAAAAAAGCCACGTTAAATGTTTTGAACCTACACATCTGCATTGCTTTGCAGCTTTTCATATGTACCTGATGCCAACATGTGCAGGCTAAACAGGTTTATGCTTTCTGTGCCTCTTCTCCAAACTTTGTAACCAAAAATAACAACATTGAAGTGTCATAACGTTCCCCACTGCTATGTTATTTAAAGAAGCATCTGAGAGAGATTCAGTAATTCACATTTAATTCTTCTCGTAATTTACAATGGCAAAAGATAATGTAAACCCTTTCTGGCCACAATTTGCTTTATTATATGTAAATGTGGCATTTTTTTCATTAAACATTTAAGTCAAATGACCGATGCTTAAAGAGTGTCCTCTTGTTAGAGAAACACTCTGACTTTTCTTTTTTAAGGCAATCAGTTTGCATGGTTTTTAAAAGTAAAGAACACTTGTGTTTAATTAAATACAGATCACATTAGATCTAAGTAGTTTCACACGTTTATGACGATCATCAAAATTCCTCCATGTAGTTTAGAAAATACATTTGCAGGCATGTAACAAATCCAAACATTCGTCGTAGAATGACGTTCTTGCCCTCTCCTTTTTCTTACAATGAATTCTGAGGTTTCACTTTCACATCTCAACAAACTGCAAGGTGACCATTTTTATTCATGGTATATGATGCATGACTTCACCTTGTTGAGCAGATGGATCAGAGTTCAAACGCAGCTGAGAGAAAAGAGAAGGATCTTTGATCTGAAGATGCTTGATTGTTATCTTGCATGCTTTGTCTCCTTTTTTCCTCACTGTGTCGATCAAGCTGCGTGCCTTGTCTGCTCTGAGTGGGTTCCCATCCAGTATCGATTCTTCCTCCAACTTATTTAAGATACCATCACTTACAAGGGCCTCAAGGAGCAGTTTAAGGATTTCTATTGTTACCCTCCAGACAAAGGCTGACCGTACCCTGGCAAGCTCCTCCTCTACAGGAAGAAGAAAGAGACATAAACATGCTTCTCAGTCGAAATCATGTGAAAAATACAGTGGAACCCCGACTTACGAATACCCCATTTAACAAAAAATTCAAGTTACGAAGGCAATGAACGGCAATATTTCTGCCCATGGTACGGCAAAATGCCGGTGTAACGAAATCCGCTGGCTCTGATTGGCTGAGCCTACAATGCCCACAAGGCCTTCGAATCATGTGACAACCCCTTGGCTTCCGTACTCGTGCTTCGCTGTTCCACTTGAACGACATATTGTTGTTCTAGTTAGCAATTAGCCTATCGTTCAGCATCACCTCACTCAAAAGGTGCAATGGCTGTTTCGACTTAAGAAAATTTTCGACTTACGAAAGACCCTCGGGAACGGATTAATTTCGTAAGTCGGGGTTCCACTGTATTCTAACTTTGTTCAATTAACACTTCAACATCTCATCAACAAATACTAAATTTTAGGGTGTGTAGGGTTAAAATGATGCCAGCTTAAAATGAAACCGAAGAAAAAATTGAAACTGAAAAATAATGAAAAATATGAAAAACAAAATCTTGTCATTCATATCCTGCATTCCAGATTAAGTTTAAAATAAGAACGAGTGCAAGTACGAACGTGAGAATTATGTATATTGTAATAGGTATATTGTACCTAAATGATAGTATATTGTACAAACATGAAAAGTATATTGTTAGAACTATATCTAATATTGTTAGAACAATAGTATACTATAATAATAAACTTTTCACGTTATAATGTGACATAGCTCTATTTTTCTTTTGCCTGGGTGGCGGCTCTACGCTTCCGTACTACGCTTCTGTATCCAACACTTTTCAATGTGGCCTCACAAAATTATTATGACTACAACAACCATGAAAAGAGTTGGATGGACATTGCTACTCAATCACAGCTGCCTGGTCAATGTTTTTCATTAGTAATTTAGCAAAGTTGATGGTGTGTGTGTCTGTAAGACAGAGAGAGGGAGAGCGAGGGACAGATTTTGTATGATAAGCTTCATGTTATGAATGCACAGTTTGAGCACTCGGGTCGCATCAGAGCATCAGGCCATATAGTGTGAGACCCTGCATCGTGACCTATGAACTTCTAACCTCTGCGATTTAATTGTACAGTTTGAGCAGGAGCTGAATAACGCGACTGAAAAAAAAAATCGCACAGTGTTTGCCCAGCTTAATGCAGACTGTTTAAACTAAACAAGCTGCTGTTTCACATAATAAACCCTGTCAGCTGCAGTATTGTCTTCTGTTTTAACAGTTAAAGCAGTAGAGACGAGCTGTTTGCATGTGCGTGGAACTCTAGCGTCATTAACCATGCTAGCTGTTAGCTTATAGCTCACGCTAGCTAACCAGCGAGCAGTTAAAAGTACAGCTGAAGCTGCACAAAATACCCACAAACTTATCTCACTACAATGTAGCGCCGAAAATATGACTCGCAGCTCGAGCTCGACACATAAGACTGACATCCAGCTAACCACAGCTAAAGGATATTTAGAGAAAACTTAGGTTTCCTCAGGTTACATGAACTGAGTTGTTTGACGCTGAAAAGTTGGTTTGTTTTGGCTCTCACTGAAGACATAGCTGCTCTTTTGTGCTGCTTTTAAGCAAAACATTCTTTGTATGTGAGGAAAATGCTGTTCATCCCCATCAGCTCTAGCGTAGACAACCGGCTCTGCCATGTTTTCATGTGTTTCTTCTTTCCGTGTGTCCGCTACTTTGATACGCTTGGGCAGCCCGCCACTGGATTTTATAAAAATATTCTGCAGTACATCAAAAACGAAAGAAAAGAACAAAAAAAACCAAAAAAAAACCAAAAAAAAAAGGAAAAAAACCATTAATCAACATATGAACGTTACCTCTGACGTTACAGCGGTTTTATTAGAGACACGGCTAAGCATTTTGCATTTTGAATAATTTTAAAAAGTTTAAATTTGCTCAGTATTGAACGGCAGAAATGAGGTTTTCTTTTCGGAAGAATGCAAAAGGGAAAAAAACAGCGGCCGACAGAGCTGTAAGCAACAGTAGACTTGTGCGTAACAAGTAAGCGAATAATGAAGAAAGGGAAACTGTTCTTGAAGTACAGAGAGAGAGAGAGAGAGAGAGAGAGAGAGCTGTGCATCATGGTCGAAGCAAAACAGTAAAAGTCAGAGTGA
Organism: Aulonocara sp. 'chitande type north' Nkhata Bay; assembly: GCF_057382095.1. Taxonomy (NCBI): domain Eukaryota; kingdom Metazoa; phylum Chordata; class Actinopteri; order Cichliformes; family Cichlidae; genus Aulonocara; species Aulonocara sp. 'chitande type north' Nkhata Bay. The sequence goes on from NC_141346.1 coordinate 73,501,224, forward strand.
ATTCATGACGATGTTTATGTGAAGCGTAGTTTGGATCTTCATTTGCTGCTGGTTCGGTCAATATTGTTTGGAGAGACATCAAACTAACAGCTTTAGAATCGGCGCATAAAGGGCGTGAACACAAAGCGCAGACCCAACCGTGAGAAAGGCGACATCTAACGGTGTGTTCACACCGAACGCGATGGACGCGAATAGAGCGTCAGGTTTACATGTAAAGTCAATGGAAAGGCGCGATGACGCGCGATTGCGGGTCCCGCGAAAATTCGGAAGCAGATTTGCGTCGCGAAAACGCGTGAAACGCGCGTCAGTGTAGCGCGTCTGGCGCGTTTGACGCGCGAATAAAACCACGCGCGTGAGTTTTTGTGTTGCATTTTGTGCATACGCGCGTTTCGCGTCTACCGCTCGAGTTGGAAAAAGCTGAACTCCAGCGTCAAATCGCGCCGCGACAACCAATCAGGAGCCTGGTGACGTGGCTGTGACCTAGGTCAAAGGGGCAGATCCAGCCAAAGCCTTTCATACTTCAATGGAGGGGAAGGCTAATCAATGCGGTAGCAAACAACTCAGAGCTGTACGACACCAGCTGCTTTCAGTACCGAGACAGGAATAAAAAGGACCGAGCTTGGAGGAAGATATGTGAAGAGATCGGGCAACCTGGTAAGTTCATTCATTTCTCTTTTGAAAGTTTTCACTGACCCGGGGAAGCCGCACAAAAGCTAGCAAGCCACCGCTCATTCGGAAATAAACACCTGCACCGCGAGGGAAAAAGGTGCACGAAAGTGGCGGGCAGATGAAGACAAACCGCGGCATAATAATACTTTTACGTTTTGCAATCTACAAAGGTTTGCACTTTGAGAATCAATTGTGAGAACTGTGACCAATGTTCATGTGTGTGGGGAAAACAGTGTATAAAGTGCGTGACCAGGGGCTAGTTATTCTGAGAACCCCTGCAATAAATGAGGGACCACTGTCTACTCTACGATTATTATATCCAACCTGTTAACATTTAATACTGTATTGATAGAACCAACTGATTCTGCAGCAGAGCATCCCCAGTCCCTGAGCTCCTGCTGCTGCACCCACAGATATGTACAGCAAGCACTGATACCTTTTTAGTCGGTGGGATTCCCTTGTGATCACCTTTACTAAATATCTACAACCAATCTGATTATATCCTGTTTTTGTTTTTTTCAATGTTGAAATTAAAATCTAGTAGCAGCCTTCTCATTTCTTTGTGTTTTGTGCTGTTTTACAGGCCCACAGGGGAGGACGGCTCCGAGGCAGATGAGGGACGGGTCCCAGGACGGTCCATCGGCGGTGGAGCTGGCCATCCTGGAGTCCCTGAAGAGGCCACACCAGTCTCCAATGGAGCATTTCCTCCTCAGCCTTGTTCCTGCTCTGGAGAGCAGCTGGTCCTTTTTATTCCTGTCTCTCTGTAAATTCTTATATTTTATATATTTATGTTTAATGTTTTTCTGTTTGAGACTTTTAATATTATTTCAAATAAATGTTTATAATGACTAATGTCTCAGTTCTACTACACAGCAAATGTTGGCACACAACTTGACACATGTAGAATTTATTTCATATTATACTAATGACAAAATATACTGATACAGTGGGATGCAGAAGTTTGGGCAACCTTGTTAATAGACATTATTTTCCTGTATAAATTGTTGGTTGTTACAATAAAAAATGTCAGTTAAATATCATACAGGAGACACACACAGTGATATTTGAGAAGTGAAAAGAAGTTTACTGGATTTACAGAAAGTTTAAACAAAATCAAGCAGGTGCATAAATGTGGGCACCACAAAAAAGAAATGAAATGAATATTTAGTGTATATCAATGTGTGTGTCTCCTATATGATATATGGGGTGCCTTTGTCTGGATGTGCTTCCCATCCAGAGCTGCACAGCACAGAGGAAAGTTCCAGCGCTCCTGGAATCCCTCTGTGATGGACCGCCAGTCTCCAGGTGAAGGCACAGCCATGAAGTCGTCCACTAGACAGTCCCAGATGGACGTCGCTGCCTGGGGGGTGATCTGGCTCACCGTGGACACACCGACTCTGAAACTGAACGCGATGGTCCTGAAGGAGTCCCCGGTGACAAGGAACCTGGACAAAATTGTTCAAAATCAGTATTATGTGTACTGCAGTTACAAAATACATTATTCAAATTCCAAAATACTTTTGTAATGTCAGATATAAATCACAAAACTTAAATCTTACATAAAACATTTTGTAATTATAAGGATAATTACAAAATGTATATTAGATAATATCTAAAACAGTTGTATTTTGTTTTAACTTTAACATATCATAATTTGATTGGTAGCAACTTTCACAACTACAGTGAGCCAATCACTCATAATTCCTAAACATGTCAATCAGGTAGGAATGAAGTGAGACATTAATAGAAATAAAGAGTTGTATGTTGACATGTAGCCCTTTCCTTGCTTAAATCATTAATATTTTTGAAAAATTAATCTGTGATAAGACAGCTTATCAAGATAGAACCATGTAACTAGAGATGAACCAAACTGTTCACAGTTTTATCTAACTCTGTTTTAATAAAGGCTGTGACCCCTGCTATAGAGTCTGACAGCTGCAGGGATTATATACAAATATTCAACTATCCCAGAATCAAACCAGGTCTAAATAAAAAGGAGTGAGTATCGCTGCAAAGGTTAACTCAGTGGTCCTAATGCTACAGTTTGATATCAGCAAACACCGAGCGCATACATTGATGTGACACCACAGCCATGCTATCATGCAAACACTGATAACAGCATAAATCGAATTAAATCGGGACTTGATGAGAGCTTCTGAGTATCACTAGAAATATTATAAACAGTCGTCTCTGTACCACAGTTTGCTTTCAGTAAACACCGACAGCATTCACTGTTAGCATAGCACATCCATGTTAGCAGTGTATAACTGGATGGATTAGCATATTAGCACAGATATCAATAAAGGACTACCGTATTAAATAGTTTTACTAACCTCAGGCAGACGGACAGGCGCTCTGCAGGTGGGATTGAGCGCCTGTAGTTGGTGTCTAGGCGGGCGATGCTGGGACCGACGAGGGAAAGCAGGTCCTCAAACTGGCCGAGTGAATGACGGTGATAGCGCTGGAATCGGCCGTCATCCAGGCGCAGCTCCTGGAGCAAGTGGTGAAACTCACCAAACTGCTCATGCCTCTGGAGGACCTGATGGACCCAGGTACGGCGAGGATGTCCTTTACGCCGCTACTCTGCTCTCCACAGTACATAGAGAAGGGAGACTCTCTCTTCAAGCGCTAGCTCGATAGCTGCCATCTTGCAAAAATAGGTCTGGCACAACTCCCTCCCACATTCCTCCCACATTTCCGGTTCACGCGCGTCAAAATATCATATTTTGACGCGCGATGGATTTTTCTTGGACACGCGTTGAGACGCGAATGTACACGCGTCAAATTAGGGGCGTTTGGGGCGTTTTATTCGCGTCCATCGCGTTCGGTGTGAACACACCGTTAGCAAATGGCATAAATATGTATCTGGTGCGGTGATGACCTATTATCCAAACACAGTCCAGAAAGATTACTTTGATGGAACAATTGAAGTACCTGGAAATATCAGGTGTGAGGCTTTTTGTCTCCGTGATGGTGCCAGAATGAAGCCTTGCAGATCATGTAAGAATTTGTTTGGCTTGAACACAGAAGACCTCAGAGAGTGGCCATATGGTAACTGTGCTGAAGCTGAGAGCCTGAGCAATTTGCTTGAAAATGAGAGAGAAGTTGAAACACATGTGGATGAATACTCAGCTGAAAAGGACAACAGGCAGAGAGCTGAGGATGAGGTTGGTAGGGTTCTTAGAACCGTGTTGCAAAGGATTCGGTTTAACTGGACAGGTGAATTTTACAACCCAGAACAAGAGTGAGATTTCATGAAATCGTTTGCATTCATCATTCTGATAAATCAAAGATTCTCTGCTCTGACAGCATCTGTGTGGATTTTCTGTAATCACAGAGACGTGTATAAGCATGTTTACTTTCCATCTCCATGTAATTGTCACATTTAATAATTAAAACTGGCTTCTATGGGTTTTTGTTTGTTTGCTTACATATCTAGTGTTTAATGCAATATGAAGCATTATCAGACAGCATTTATTGGGAAGAATCCCATTTTTATACTGGTCTGTACCCAGGGTACACAGAAAATAAAAACACATGTTTTCTTATTATGATCCCAAATATAATTTACTTAAGCAAAAGCACTACATGTGTAGTTATAATATTTATAGCAGTTACTGTTGAGCTTTAAATTTATCATCTTAAATGTTTATATGCTGATTATATTGCTTTATATAAGAAAGGCCTAACTCTGAGTACACTCTGTGCCAAAAAGTGCTGACAGGAAACTGCATGCTTTTGCAGAAACGTGCTTTTGCAGCTAGAAAGTGAAGCTGATATATATCAGTTTTAATTAGTTTTTACCAACTGCTTGCTAGGGCAATCCCACGAGTTTGGTGTTTTTGTATTGAACATGATTCCAAGTGCTTTCTATAACACATAGCAGAGGTGCCACAACAAAGACTGAGAAGAGGACAGGAAGAGACAGTGAAAGAGATGCACTCCTTCACCATTCATGTTAAAGCGTTGCATAGCTTTAATTTTAGAGAGTGTTGCATAACTTCAGTCATTTTTCTACCACAGGTGAAGCCAAGAATTGTGAAGCTCTCTTTTGGCCAAATACCAGAATCTGTAAGAAGAAGAAAAAACAAACAATCAAATAGGTCATTATTAAGAGAACAACAATCTCTTGATGATTATCCACAGTGTCTTTGATAACTCTGAGATACAAACTGTCAAGTATATACACATCCCAGCAAACAATAGCTGTGTTTGACTAAAGCGATTAATAACAAGGACAGAGCTACAATCACTACAGTCAAACATAAAGGGCTTAATCCTGAATCCAAGTCTGAGCTGTGATGCCGTTGGTGCTGAAAGCTGCTCAGATCCTGAAGCTGCACGTTTTGTCTCTCTCTAACCAAACCAGCAGCAAAAGAAGACACATTTCGCTTGACATAAACATTGTCATGAATTCCCTCTTACTTTTGCTGGTTTGCTTCCACCACCATTAAAACGCACACAGAAAAACAACACAGCACAGCTCTCTGCCTCTCTCAGTGTACTTTAAGAACACCGTTTCCCATCTCAAATCTCTGTTTTTGGCATTATTCGCTTGCTTGTTATGAAGCAGTCTACCGTTGTTTACAGCCATTTTTTTTTAATGACTTCCGACAAGACAGCCTCATTTCTGCTGTTCAATACCAAATTTTATTTATTTTTTTCAAATTAAGTGAAACTGCAAAATGCTCTGCTGTGTCTCTATTAAAACCTCTTATTAAAACCTCTGAATCACTTCAGCAGCATCAGCCAATGTACATTTGTTGAGTCGTGGTTCTCGTCTGCTTTTGTTCTACTGCAGAATAATATTTTTAAGGTTATCTACTGTAAAAAGCTAGGCCAGGAAAATCTGCTTCATGGTTTTGTGTTTTATCCTCAGTTACTTTGACACAAAAGCATCTGCTGTGATGCTCACACCTCTGATGAAGTTTCACAAGTGTCAGTACTGATAAATGATCAGAATTATAATGTTTCTGACTCTCTGAGTAAGAATTAAATGGAATCTAATTGGGACCTTGTGAATTGGAATTGAACAGGTTCTAGAAATCAGTGATGATACTCAGCTCCAATACCCACCTATGATATTAGGCTTACGAACGCTGACTGGGTTTCATTTACCAGCTTTTTATGTTCTTCCTGCAGTTTCCTCCCCACATCACTCATCTTAACTTTTTTCCAGTCCTCCTCAGTCTAAACAGAACACACAACAATACAAAGAAAAGCTCAGGTGATTGATCTCTAACACTAGGCATCCCCAGTCTTATTCTTAGCAGTCTAACTTCTCACCATATCTTTGAAGGCCTCTCCATTGTAGTAGCGCTTGGATGCTGGATACTCTATCGTTTTGTCACATAGTTCCAGGAAACTGGAAGCCACCAGATGCAGCTCCTCTCCGTCATAGCCGTACAGCTTTTTGTCCTCACACGTCATCAGCACAAGCTCGTCACATGGACATGAGGTGCCCTTTACCACACCAATAACCTGCATTTTTACAATCTCGGGAAGGTAGAATTTTCCCCAGGCGTTAACTTCATCCCCGTTGTATTTGGTGTTCTCAAGCTCTTCTATCCACAGGTCAGCACCACTTGGCTTCTTCAGGTGAACGCACATGCTTTTGTTTTTGGAAACAAAATCTTTCACCCATTTCAGGTACTTTTCACCTGGAAAGAAGCAGACAAGGAAATATGGATGAATGTAGAAGTGTTGGAAAAGACAAATAGCAAGGTTATCCTACAGCAGTTTGTGAAAATGTTGTATCTTGAAATAAGCAGGCAAAATGAGGATCTCACTTATCTCATATGTTCTGACTACCGACTTTCTTCAGTTAAAGGACAAAAAAAGGGCACACTGGAGGCTGACAGAGTGTGCAATGGTGGGAATCATTTTGCAGAACTCACTAAAGTTTGTTTCTCCTGGAACAAGCTTTTTACACTTCGGCAAATGAAAATACTGTGTTAAACTAAAAAAAGAGCACCAGACCAAGGTCTACAGTACTAACAGAAAAGCATGCCGTTACCTGTTGCCTGTCGACACAGCTGCTGATCTTCCTCACCAAAAAAAAAATGAGGATCCCTGAAAGGAATAGAAAGGTTATGTTAAAATGAATGACTGTCACGGTGATCATGGGAAGCTCCAAAATTAGCTACGAAATCACAAAATGTAGTGTGATGTCTGTAAGCACCAAACATGACATCTCTGCAAATTCATCTTGAAACATGTAGGTACCTCACACGTACAGCTGCAGCCATCTCAGCCATTTATCACTGTGGCTGCCAAGTGGCTGCCACTTCACAAGCGCATGGCACAACATAGAAGAGCCACCTCCACAGGACAAGACTCAGCAGTCCATCTGCATCTTAAGGATAAAGGACACTCTTTCGAGGATGCTAATGTTCACATTTTGGACAGAGAGGACAGATGGTTTGAAAGAGGAGTGAAAGAAGCCATCTATGTCCACTGTGAGCGACCATCTTTGAACAGAGGCGGGGTTTACGACACCAACTCTCTGCCATCTATAATCCAGTTTTGAGATCCCTTCCCAGACGCCTTAACGCCCACTCACATCCTGGGCCATCTGACCTCAGGAATTCGCATGATAAGGTGGGGCCAGGTTTCACAATGAACTCACCCGAAACTGGCTGATTGGGGCCCACACCCAGTTTCCCACCTTGGCTCAGGTGATTAGAGGATCATCAGGGGGTCCTTTTGTCCCTCTGTGGGGGGAAACTCCCACTAGGCTTATATCTGGGACTCTCCACCATTTGACCTTAGAACTGAAGAAGCTTCTCGGATGAGAGGTGAAACGTCTTCAAGTAACTTAAAGAAGTCCAGACGCTTTTCTTTGCAAGCTCCTTTGACTACGATGACCTGGATGACTGAGAACCTTCACAGACATAAGGTGAATGTGACAAACAAAGCGCCTTCTTGTTCTCTGTGATAATGTAAAGTTATTAATGAAAAAACAAATGAGTAAAAAACGGACTGGAAACATGTCTTCAATCAAAACTCGACAAAAACAAAGAAACAGCCTCACTTCTCTGCGACGCTCCCTAAAAATGACGTTACGTGTTACGTACCAGAGATTTCTATACAGCCCTTTATCAAGCCGAGAGAAAGTGACGCAAAACCCTCCAACTAATAACGACTAGCAGAGAGGCTCAGCTGAGTGTAGTTACCTGGTTTGCAGACGCATACAGACGTTTCCTGTCCTCTCGGACGCAGCTGTGATAGAACATGTGGTGCATTACCGCCACCAACTGGCTTGGAGTGAGGACCGGAAATCGCTCATGCCAAATCAAAAAAAAAAAAAACATAAAGAAAGATTAAGTGAAGAGATAAATGAATACATTAAATCAAGAAGAAAAAACCCCACCACCGGACATATACATCCTCATATCCTTCTGTACAAATGAGTTTGTTTTAGAAACTGAAAAAAGCCACAAAACCTTCACATCTAGAAATCCTTTGCAGTAAAACTTGTTTTTTGGCAGGTTCCACAGGTTTTGAATCAGTTTTCTTCTTTATTCCTGATAATTTTGACAATGAAAAAGAACATGTTCTATAGGGCTTTGGAGTTGACGTCACGCCGCAATGCATTGTGGGAGCGCGGCACCATTTTCGAGGTCTACGAATCAAAACAAACACACTGTGTTGGAACGACGATTACAAGATGCTTAAAAGCAGCTCAAAAGAGAACGGACTGTATAGAGACCGATTGCGTCCAGAGGCGAAGCGGCGGTATTTGCAGAAAATAGCGTGCAGTGGAAATGTGGACCCGTATGAAATACGGCCGTGGAGTAGAAACCCTGAAGACGTAGCCTGATATATTTTCGTACCTTATCTGTGGAGTCAGCGCGTACAAGTCGTCATTCAAACAAAGGTAAGTCAGCTCGAGTACTGCGTGTGAAATGCGTTTGATTTCCCTGCAAACATTCACATTAGTGCAGCATAAATTCATTCATGAGGGGAAATTACAGTGAGAACATGTGGAGGCTGTTAGAGGGAGAAGATAGTGAGTTCAGTGCAGGGCTGTGCAGAGAGGTTTAAAGGGGCGGGTGCTCAAAGTTAAAAAGGGGCACATTGAACCAGGCTGAATAACAACAACACACATTCATCAAGAATCTAATATGGGAAGGGCAGGGCTGTGTTGGTCTGAGACTGTAGACATTAAAAAGTCCACAGGAGAGATGGTAGCTGATTAAACAAGTGTCATGAGATAATAACAAAATGCAAAGATTGGTGACAGCGCTTGGAACCATAAGGCAACAAAAAAAAAAAAAAATATATATATATATATATATATATATACATACATACAGTGGGGCAAAAAAGTATTTAGTCAGCCACCGATTGTGCAAGTTCCCCCACTTAAAATGATGACAGAGGTCAGTAATTTGCACCAGAGGTACACTTCAACTGTGAGAGACAGAATGTGAAAAAAAAAATCCATGAATCCACATGGTAGGATTTGTAAAGAATTTATTCGTAAATCAGGGTGGAAAATAAGTATTTGGTCACCTCAAACAAGGAAAATCTCTGGCTCTCACAGACCTGTAACGTCTTCTGTAAGAAGCTTTTCTGTCCCCCACTCGTTACCTGTATGAATGGCACCTGTTTGAACTCATCATCTGTATAAAAGACACCTGTCCACAGCCTCAAACAGTCAGACTCCAAACTCCGCCATGGCCAAGACCAAAGAGCTTTCGAAGGACACCAGGAAAAGTATTGTAGACCTGCACCAGACTGGGAAGAGTGAATCTACAATAGGCAAGCAGCTTGGTGTGAAGAAATCAACTGTGGGAGCAATCATCAGAAAATGGAAGACATACAAGACCACTGATAATCTCCCACGATCTGGGGCTCCACGCAAGATCTCATCCCGTGGGGTCAAAATGATCATGAGAACGGTGAGCAAAGATCCCAGAACCACACAGGGGGACCTGGTGAATGACCTGCAGAGAGCTGGGACCAAAGTAACAAAGGTCACCATCAGTAACACACTACAACGGCAGGGAATCAAATCCCGCAGTGCCAGACGTGTTCCGCTGCTGAAGCCAGTGCATGTCCAGGCCCGTCTGAAGTTTGCCAGAGAGCACATGGATGATACAGCAGAGGATTGGGAGAATGTCATGTGGTCAGATGAAACCAAAGTAGAACTTTTTGGTATAAAGAAGAATACTGAGTTGCATCCCAAGAACACCATACCTACTGTGAAGCATGGGGGTGGAAACATCATGCTATGGGGCTGTTTTTCTGCCAAGGGGACAGGACGACTGATCCGTGTTAAGGACAGAATGAATGGGGCCATGTATCGTGAGATTTTGAGCCAAAACCTCCTTCCATCAGTGAGAACTTTGAAGATGAAACGAGGCTGGGTCTTCCAACATGACAATGATCCAAAACACACTGCCCGGGCAACAAAGGAGTGGCTCCGTATGAAGCATTTGAAAGTCCTGGAGTGGCCTAGCCAGTCTCCAGACCTCAACCCCATAGAAAATCTGTGGCGGGAGTTGAAAGTCCGTGTTGCTCGGCAACAGCCCCAAAACATCACTGCTCTCGAGAAGATCTGCATGGAGGAATGGGCCAAAATACCAGCTACTGTGTGTGCAAACCTGGTAAAGACCTATAGTAAACGTTTGACCTCTGTTATTGCCAACAAAGGTTATGTTACAAAGTATTGAGTTGTATTTATGTTATTGACCAAATACTTATTTTCCACCCTGATTTACGAATAAATTCTTTACAAATCCTACCATGTGGATTCATGGATTTTTTTTTTTTTCACATTCTGTCTCTCACAGTTGACGTGTACCTCTGGTGCAAATTACTGACCTCTGTGCAAGTTCCCCCACCTAAAATGATGACAATCGGTGGCTGACTAAATACTTTTTTGCCCCACTGTATATATCAGCAATCAATCAGAAAATCATTGGTTCATATTACAATTAAATATGAACAGGCTCCTTAGATGTAAGCAGTTCAGATCTGATGTCATTTACATTCTTCACACAGCACATTCGTCCAGGCTGACAGGTAAACATAGAACTAATCTCAGGTAACATGACTCATAGTAGAGATCCAGTAAGAAAGATTGCAGGCTCTAATATTATTACCACACAATCCAAGGACACACCAACAGCTCAGATTTGTAGAACTATTTAAACAAATGTCTTCTGAATATTCAATTCAGGTTCACAGTGGGGGGGGGTGTCGTGGAATTTTTAAAATAAAGTCTGCAACACAGAAAGAGCTGTGATCAAGCTATTTATTACTGCGCCAACACACATCAAACATCACGGTTCAGTCATGTCAGCGCTGCCACAGAGGTCGTGCTCCTCCTCCTTTATGCATTCCAAGGAAGAGGGAGGAAGTTACAAACTGATCCTACCACACTTCACGTGTCTCGCTATGAAACCTAACGCATCAATGGTTGTGCTGTTTTGTGCCCTTGGCCTTATCAGCACCTGTAAAGGGAGTTGTTTTCTCAAACTGCTGAAGTAAGTTCATCTAGTTTTAGCAACTTTCACTGAACAGTAACAGTGTCACAACTAAGCATATGCATAAGCACTTAAACACTTTAAATGAGAATAACAGAACATTTCTATTACAGAGGCTGGAACCTGTCCCAGTAGTAGGTAGAGCACACCTGGACAGGTCACCAGTCTGTCAGAGGACTAACACAGAGACAGACATCAGAGTAACAAATCTATTTAAAATTAATGTAAGTTTGCTGCAGCTGTATGTATGAACATGTGTTTCTGTGCTCACAGTCCACCTCTCAGGAACCTGCAGTTCACTTTTAGTCTACTTTAAACAGACCTCACAAAAGGCTGATGTGGCTGGATCAGTAGTCTGATTTGAGTACGATACCTTTGGCCAGGGATTCATCTGGTGCATCGCTTCACTGCAGTCTTACGTATTTTCCCCACACCTGAATAAAAAAATACTGATATATACAAATAACAGCTTCAGCTGATGCAGCCTGACTCAATCCTAGATGTTCAGCACACAGAGACACAGAGGTGCCGTTTAAAGTTTAGTGTTAACCTGAGTCACTGATCATTTGCAGTATTACAGAGTCTGGCAGTCTTTGCATGATGTCCACGTCACTGTAAGTTTCTAGCTGACTTCACTGCAATTTCAATTTCAATTTCTGCTGTTCACAAACGCTGTCCATCTAATCTGACTGAGCTGGAGCTGTTTTGCAAAGAAGAATGGGCAAAGATTTCAGTCTGTAGATGTGCAAAGCTGGCAGAGACAGACCCTAAAAGACTGGCAGCTGGAACTGCAGCAAAAGCTGGTTCTACAAAGTGTTGACTCAGGGGGTGAATAATTACGCACACCCCACTTTGCAGTTATTTATTTGTAAAAAATGTTTGGAATCATGTATGATTTTCGTTCCACTTCTCACGTGTGCACCACTTTGTGTTGGTCTTTCACCTGGAAGTCCAATAACATTGATTCATGTTTGTGGCTGTAATGTGACAGAATGTGGGAAAGTTCAAGGGGGCCGAATACTTTTGAAAGCCACTGTATATGTAGACACAGGACTACAAGTAGAAGATCAGACATGAAAGTGGAGATAACACAGAAGACCTGCAGCAAAGGTCAGAGGTCAGACTGGGCCCTGGATTCAACAATGAGCCAATGATCATCAAGCAGTGACTAAAGCAGAGCCCTGACGTTCTGACATTCATCACACAGTCAGAACAAATGTCTGCTGATGACTTCATCTCATGAAACGACTGATAGATGTCAGTTCATTGATCAGCTGAGCTGCTGATCTTCATCGTCACAGAAACATTCAGCTTGTTTCAATCAGTAAATAACTCCCACTACTCCCAGTTTGAACTGTTCCCACTCAAAATGCTGTGAGAACAATGATCATTGTAGAACTTCACAAACATCACGTGTTGTTTTCCACATGTAAGATCAGCAAACACACAGAAACTTCCTGTTGCCACACACGGCCTCTAAAATCTCTTCCACGCTTTCTGTCTGAAGTCCACTCTCTGTGTCGGATCCACAGGAAACAACAAGATCTTATTAACATGGTTTTCAATGTGTCTCCTTCCAAAAAGTCCAACCAATGAACAAATGTGTGTATTTGTGGAGGCCGAACAAAAGCATGACACATTTCTCTGTTTCTATAAACTGGAGTCAAACACAAACATGAAGAGTTTCACTGACAGACTCCAAAATGCCCCCACAGTGGATCAAAGGGAAATCCTACAGTGTGGCCAGAGACTCTTAATGGCTCCAACATCAACACATCCACAATGTTGGATCCAGTTCTGCCTCACAGAGTTACTAAGACACACCCTCTGCAGCATCACAACAGCTCCACCTGCTTCACCTGCCTCCTCAGCATCTGTACACCTGAAGAGAAAAGAAAGGCTCCAACAGCTCAAATCTACAAAGGATTCATGAAGTTTCATCCAACAATAACATGTTTGCCTTCCACAGTGTGCTGTTAGACACCACTGTACCTCTGCCATTTCAAAAAGAGCAGCTTGGGAACATTTTGGCTCCAAACACTTTGTGTTTAAGTTCTTTGTTTTCTTTGTGAAGCCGACAACATCTGGAGCTTTGTGACTCATAGAAACATCATTTTGTTCTTTAGATGACAGCAGATTGGGACTGAATAATCAATCACTATCAAACCAATAAAGACAAACATGCTGATTTTACAGGAACTTTGTTGGAGAAGCTGCAAAGACATGAAACTGGTGGAGATCCCAAACCAGTTGATAGTGCTGGTTATTCCAAATAAAGCTGTTTCCCTTTGAGATGAAATGACTTTGTGTCCTGATATATAATAAAGATGTTGTTGTTTTTGAGCCCCTGTATTAAAAGTAGTTTAAAGTCAGCTTGAGTTTGATGTCTTTATGTCAAAGCTGCTCATGATGTTGAGCTGCTGATGGAATAAAAACAATATAAAAGCATGTAGTCCAGACTTAAATGTAGCCTGTTGTTAGCTGAGGTCCACACACAGTGTTTGACAGTGTAAAGTGTGTGAAAGGGCTGCTGGTGGAGCTCACTAGGATGAGCAGGTGACCACGAGGTGGAGAGCAGCTGGCCTGGCTTTGACCCGGGCCACGCCCCCTTTCTCTCTGCTTTGCTGTCACTTATCTTCACTGCTCTGTCCAATAAAGCTGAAAAAGGCCCCGAATCAAAGAAATCTGCTGCAGCCTCTGAAACGTCTTCTGTTTCCTTCCCGACGGCTTTTTCACCGTCAGCCCATCAGACAGTCCAGCAGCATTTATGATGATGTCATGATGTTGAAGAGGCTGCTACGGTGGCCTCCCATGACCCCCAGCCTCATCACAGCTGAGATGCAGACATTTGAAAACATTCAGCAGACAACTGAATAACAGTCCAACACAACAGTCTGTGTGCAGACACACACTGACCTTTCATATAGTCAAACACAGCTGGTTGAGTCATTTCTCTGTGAGTCTAAAGTGAATCTAGTATTTGAAAGTCCACTTCCTGTATTTGTTGTTGAAGACTTCTTCAGCTTCTTCTCAAGGACATCAGCTGCTTGTTTGGCAGCAGAGGCAGTTAAGAAGCTTCCTGAAAAACACTGAACAGTGAGTTCACTGTGGCATATGACAGATTCAGCTTTCTGTGTGCAAATGTGTCTGTGTCGACCTTTCAAATGCTGTTGAATCCAAAACATCAGCGGCTCCTCGGCTGCTCACTTCATGCACTTCTGTCTGTGTGACAGTCCAATGACATCACAGCTGTTTCCAGCCCCAGTGTCTCAGGACTGGACACCTTTAAACATGTCGAGGATCAAACAGCGTCCAGCTAAACACACATGAAACTATCAGAGCTGACAATCATTCCAATAACATCTAATGGTTCATGTATGTAGACACAGGACTACAAGGAAATGGCTCTCAGCATCTGGCTGTGGGAACACATGAGTCCCTGTTTGTGTTCAGATTGTGTGCATGTTTTAGACGTGTGTCACATGTAGAAACACAACAATCCCACAATGACACACAGATGTGTTTGACACAGCTGTGCAGCTGTAAGTTGTTTCTAATGATTCATTGAAGCTCTTCTAACATTCTGGAGACGATCAGTACATGAATCTGTTCAACACGACAACAATTTGACTTCAGTGTGAACGTTTGCATTAAATAACCTTCTTCATCCAGCTGACAGCATCTTCATCCTATGATGTGAACAGTTCCTCCTGTTGATGACAAACCTCTGACAGGATCTGCTTGAGGAGCTTTTTCATGTGCAGCTCTCTGAGCTCAGGGCTGAGCTGCTGTTTCATCTTTAAGAGCTGCTGCCTCCTCGCCGGACTTGTTCTCCTCTTCTTCTCCTAATGACACCATTTCTGCTTCATATAAAATTCAATAAAGATGCTGACATGTATCTGTAGCAACAACATCATTGAATCTAGAACAACTGGAGCCAAACCAGTGGCTCTGCTGGGATCACTGGTGAGCCAACACTTCCTTGTTGATGCAGATTTCAGGGCTTCCTTTTGCTCCTCCGTTATAACTGTTCTCTCTTCTCAACACATGATGACACAAAGGAATCAGCAGTGACAAAGATGATGCTGAAGAGAAGCACACACTTCACACATATAACAGAGCAGTGCAGTTACACACACCTCTGCTCGACATCAGGCCTCAAACAAAGACACAAAACACTAACTTGACTCTAAACAGAAGAAACGAGCAGCTGTTTCTGTTCTGTGCTTATTTATATTTGACACACATGCTTCTCTTTGTGCAAACACACATCGCACTATAAGGGTAACCTCGCACACAATGATTGGACAGCACAGTGATGATGCTGGGAGATCCTATACGCAGCAACACAGAAACACTGAGAACTTTAAACAATGATGGAAAGTGTTATAAATGACTTGTTGGCCTCTGATCTGTCACAAACAGCTGAAACGTGTCTCTCATGAGTCACATGAAGGTTTTTGACAGAAAGGACAAAAAGTAGCTGCAGTCAGTTTGTGTCATTTTTATATTTATTCATCTGGGAGAAAAATCTGAGGGACATTAAAATGTGTTTTCAACAGAGACAAGAACATGAATATAACAGAACAGGTAAATGAACATGTTTCAAGTAAACAGCTGGACTGATCAGGTCCAAACACAGAGTGATAAACTTGTCAAACAGCTGTCATATCTTTATATAGAAGCTCTTTATAAATGCTGCTCACTGCAGTCTGTTTACTAATAATGTCAAAGTGTTAGAAACACAGAAACATCAGAATGGTCTTTGTTCACAGAAACCTGTCTGGGATCCTTGGTTGTTCTTTTGATGCAGAGTTACATTATAAATATAAAGAGTTATTTCAGAGTCTCATCAGTTTTCCTGCATGTCTTTATTTAACACATCAGCAGGGCTGAAGCTCTCATGTTAAACACACACTGATCTATGGACACGTTCATGTGTTTCTAACAGAACCAGGCTGTTATCAGCCTGCACTAACATTATGTCACACACACTGAATGTAACAGTGACAGTTTACATCATCACACAATCAGCTGTGATTGTTTCACTGTCATCAAACGAGTCAACAGGAAGTAGAATCAATAGAAACCAATCATTTCCTGACAGCATGTCTGATGGAAATAAGTGCAGATTATGTATGAAGTCTAACTGCACACAGTAACTGTGTTACAATAAGGACTTAACAGCGCCCTCTGCTGGAGTGTTTCAGTACTGCGTTAACTAGAATACACCACCTCCTCCTCACACCACCTGCTACAGCTCTACTCTTCTATGACTACAGTCATCCACAGCACTGATGTGAGGTCACATGGTTCATATGTAAGGAGCACAGCTGACCTCAGGTCAGTTTAATGACTGTGAGCAGCAGCTGTGTTATTGTCACTGTGACAGGGAGACACTCTCAGACACAGCGCTCATGTCAGCTTGTTCTCATGCAGGAGGATCAGGAGCTCCATGTTTGTCTTTCTGTTTGAATCATGATGTGTTTGTGCCATCAGAGTCTGTCATGAGTACTCAGGGTTTCACAGCAGCTCTTCTGGATGCTGACGAGGACTCCAACCTCATGTTTCACCTCTCTGAGCTTCTGATGTCTGTGAACACTCGTGTTTCTTCTCTGGGCTCATCTGGACAAAAACACCTTTCTGTGTTTGGCTGCAGCCTCATTCTGACTGACAGGAAGTGTGTTATCCATGAGCTGCACTTGTGTGAGGAAGTTTCCTGCTGTGTTTCCTGTCTGTGGACAAACACGAGTGTTCCAGCTGAGGACTTGGTTCCTTCCACCTGTCCATACAGGACATCACGCTGTCTGCAGCTCTGTAAATGCAGCTCCAGGTCCTTCCACGTGCTGCTCTGTATTTGTGCAGTTTGTAGTGTGTCCTGGGAAACGTAGCACACATGGTGTTCTTCTGCTGTTTCCTCCTTTCACTGAGTGTGAAACACTGACGCTGTGCTGTTGTTCACAGAGGGGAGCTGATTCTAGCTGCAGCTGGACTCTGTCATCTAACTGAATGTGTTGGTGCTGATCACGGGGCTCTGAGGGGGGAGCAGCAGGAGGACTCTGGATGCTGACGTCAGTGTATCTGTGGAAGCTCCCACAGCGTGTCTGTCATTCAATATTGTGCTGTATATTGTATCTATGCAAAGATGAACAGACTGTGTGTTCACTGGTCTCTGTGCTGCAGCTCTGATGTCATCATCACTCCCTCCTCCACCCTCAGCAGTCCCAGCATGCTGCTGTGGTGCACCCCACCCTCACTCTACACCTGAGCCACAGACCACACCCTCCACCTCAATATACACCACAGTTTTCTCTGCTGTGGAAATGAGATCAGGAGGAAATCATCATTATTATTATTTAATAAACGCTCACATTAATGTGGGCTTATTTGTTTCATATTAGAAACATTAGTTGAGTGTTTTTAGTATAAAATGGTCAAAGTCCCTCTTTTTGCTCCTCCCCTCACCTGTGGATGGGCGGTGCTGTTACCGTGGTGACAGCTTGGATGTGTTTCAGTCCTGCCTGGTTATCACTGCAGGAATCTTTCACATTTATTACAGGTAATAACTCTGATTTTTCTGTGTATTATGAACCAAATGTATCCTGATACTCACAGAGATGGATGAGCAGAGGTTTTTTTTGCAGTTTATGTAGTTACTATGGACTTAATGCACACATATTATTAAAATTAGGGCTATAACAGTTGTATTGATGTATAGCAACTTGAAATGCTCCCACAAATGGCTCCACAGCATGTAAAAATATAACAAAAGCTCTGGCGGACTTGGTTCTGTGGTCAGTCTTAAAGGGTGAAGTTAAACTCTGTAATCTTCACTGTGTCACAGAGTTCAGTGAGTCCCGTTATTCACAGTATCAATCAGATCATCAGAGAACAGCTGATCAGCAATCAGTGGTGCCAACAGCGCCTCCTGTGGTGAGAGGATGCAATAATGCAATGTAGCATTTTTCCAGTCAACACTTGCAGTCATGGAAACTGTCTGTTGGATCAGCACAGGGACACTGAGGCACCAGACCAGACCATAAACCCAGGATAAAGAGTTTGAGTGAA
>NC_141346.1:73524456-73709456 GCF_057382095.1 Aulonocara sp. 'chitande type north' Nkhata Bay
TGGAGGAGGCCATTGCTCTGCACTGCATCATCCATCAGCAGGTCCTTTGCAGCAAATGCCTGAAGTTTGACAATGTGATGTCTATTGTTGTGAAATGCATCAACCAAATCAGATCCAGGGGCTTAAAGCACCGAAGCTTCTGTGCTTTTTTAGAGGAAATGGAGTCAGAATATGGGGATGTGCTCGACTTCACTGAGGTACGTTGGCTCAGCAGGGGAAATGTATTAAAGAGACTTTTTGAGTTGAGAGCAGAAGTGAAGCCTTCATGGAGAAGGATGGAGTTAGTGTTCCTGTGCTAACTGATCCCAAATGGCTCATGGACTCAGCTTTTCTTGTTGATATGACACATGAGCTTAATGTACTGAACAAGACGTTACAAGGCCAGGGGCAACTTGTCAGTGCTGCCTATGACAACGTGAGAGCATTCTCCACAAAACTGGCGCTCTGGAAAGCTCAGCTCTCTCAGACAAACCTTTGCCATTTCCCAGCATGCAAGGCACTCGTGGATGCAGGCACACCATTCAGTGCTGACGAGTATGTTGATGTCATTTTGAGGCTACAGGAGGAATTTGATCACAGACTTGCTGACTTCAAGACACACAGAGCCACCTTTCACATTTTTGCGGACCCCGTCTCCTTTGATGTGCAAGATGCCCCTTCTGTGCTTCAAATGGAGCTCATTGAGCTGCAGTGCAACTCTGAACTCAAAGCAAAGTTCAGGGAGGTGAGTGGAAAAGCAGACAAGCTTGGACAATTTTTGAGAGACTTGAGCCCTAGTTTCCCTCGGCTTTCCCGAATGTTCAAGCGGACCATGTGCCTTTTTGGTAGCACATACTTGTGCCAAAAGCTCTTCTCCACTTTGAACTTCAATAAGTCCAAGTACAGGTCCAGACTTACGGATGATCATCTTCAAGACATACTGAGGGTCGCAACTGCTTCCTCCCTCAGGCCAAATCTGGCTCGGCTATGCGAGAGGAAACGCTGCCAGGTCTCTAGCAGCAAGGAGTAGGCAAGAGAAGCCATGTTCAGAAGAACAGTTCATTTTCTACAGTGTTCCATTCATGTTCAGAAGAAGGTTATAGAACTGTTAATACAGACATTTCAATCTAAATACAGCAGATATAGAAGACTGAAAAATATCTTATTATTATTTTATTTATGTATTACAGATTGATTAATTTTCTTATTAATTCTTAATTTGTTTATTTATTTTTCATATTTTATGTTAAAAAATAAAAAAAATAAAAAATAAAAGCCCTTTATGGGCCCTGTTAGAATCAATATTTCATTCTCATTCTGTTGTTTGAGAACAATAACAGAAAAATGTGCACTTGAGAACAAATTTATTGTGAATTCAGCTGTTCAGCCTATTCAGCCTTGTTTCATCCTTCTGTCAGTGTCACTGTGACTGTGGACATACAGCATGGGAAACATACACATGGCTGACACCTTATTAAGTACACAGTGGCCACTATCTCAGGTATAGTACACCTGTGACCTAATAAAGTGTATCTAAAGTTACAAAATGTTGTCTCTGTCCAAATATTTACGGACCTAACTGTAGGTCTACTTTTAATGAAACTCTCAACATATCAGTTATCATTAATGTTCCTGCAAACAGACTCCTTGGAGACCCCTACATAAATATCCATGAACTATCCAGCTAGACTAGTGTGTCTGTCCCTGAAAATATTCCTGCATGTGTGATTGTTCATGTGTCATCTGCAGGAAACAAACAGGAAGTGAGTGAAAGACACAGGAAATGTTTCCAGCTCTTCCTCCTCTATCAGATTTTCTCTCCATACCTGAGAGTGTCCAGTCTCCAGCCTGGATCCTTCAGTCCAGCCGACAGCAGCTTCATTCCTGAGGGACCTGGATGATTGTAGCTCAGGTCCAGCTCTCTCAGATGGGAGGGGTTGGAGCTCAGAGCTGAGGCCAGAGAAGTACAGCTTTTCTCTGTGATCAGACAGCCTGACAGACTGCAGACACACAAAACAACAATCTATCTGACAACAGTTGTTTTCTCTTTGTCACAATAACATCTATCCATCCATTGTAACTTTATTTATAAGTGACAATACCCAACAGACAACAACAGTCATCTGAAGCTGTTTAACAGTGTAAGGTAAGAGCCTCCACTGTGAGCAGCACTTGGTGATGGTGGGAAGAAGAACTCCCTTTGACACAAAGATCCTCCCAGTGAAAACAGGCTCCAGGAGGAGCATCTACCATGACTGGTTGCAGGGTGAGGGGAAAGAGAAGAGATGAGCTCAGAGAGACAAGAACAAAACAGAGAGACAAAAGTTAAGGACATGCAGTAGTGACATATAAAAGCATCAGGAGTGAAAAGAGGGGAGAAGAGAGCAGAGCATCATGGGAAGTCCACCAACAGCCTGAGCCTATAGCAGCATAACTAAGGGATGGTTCAGGGTCACCTGATCCAGCTCGAACTATAAGCTTTATCAAAAAGGAAAGTTTGAAGCTGATCTTCAAAGTAGAGAGGGTGTCTGTCTCCTGACCTCAAACTGGGAGCTGCTGCCACACCCAGTCCAACATAGCCAGGCTTTCTTTGCTGCTTTGACAAAACCTCAAATCCCAGTCAGAGATGATGAGCATCATCACAGTGATGATCATTTCTCTGTTAACCCAGGCTTCCTGCTTCAGGATCTGTGCACGCTCACAGAACAAGGAGACCTTTAAACATCATTTCACTAACTGGATGGACTGAGCTCAGCCTACAGATGAACTGGTGCCAGAGATCATAAAGAACATCAAACAGTCAAATTCAACACTTTTAATGGAAATATGAGATTAATGCTGCAGACAATCATGAAGCTGCTGAATTCATGAACATCAAGAATGCAGCGAGTGGTAAAATAAAGATTTGACCTCAGTGTGCTCAGTGTTCCTGTCTATTCCTAACATATTCCTAACATGATAGCTGCACTTTAGAGCTCTAAAACTGGAACTGACACATGTTTAAACTCTACATGTTACTCAGTACATTCAGTTCTGACACTCGCCCACAGTCCAACAAAGGAAACATGGAGATCACATCAGTTTGTCACCAAAGTCTAATTATTAGGGCAACTTAACCTGTTATTATCTCGTTAACTCATTAACTGATTAACGTCAGCAATTATTTTAATCACAGTTTTTAAAATCATGATTATTGTGAAAGTGCTCACTGGCTCTGAATATACTGTAGCTGGGTAACCATGGTTACCTGGGAGTTACAGAAACGTGCAGAACATGCGATTCATGTTGCACAGCAGTGGGACATTTGAAATAAAGTCAGCACACTCAGTACAGATAGTGCATCAAATATGATGCTGCTGCCAGACGTCTGCCTTTGAACACGTCCCTGCATCGCGCACAACACCAAGGTTGCCATGGCAATCACAGCTGACAGGGACAAAGTGCACAGCTGGAAGCCTGCAGGTATATTTAACATGATGTATTTCTCAGTGTCCTGATTAGATTAGATTAGATTCATGTTTCAGCTCAGACTGACAGAAATATTTGAACTGCTGCTGTGTTAAAGGGAACACTGCTGTTAGAAAGCACCTGATCTGTTTCTGCACACTGAATGTTTTTTTTTTCTTTTTATAGTTACTAAATAATAAACGATATTGTGCAGCACGCAAGATAGACAGCGCACAGTGTGCTTTGAGGCAGCAGCCAAGAAAGCTGTAGTCCGCGTCTGTGAATACCCATGTGTACACCTGTGTGCATACCTGTGTGGATCAGCATGCTTGCATTCCAAAGGTTTCTCCATGTAATGATCTGCTAGGGAGTGTGGGGGGGCCACAGCCCTGTCTGAAGCAGGTATGGAGGAGATCAAAACTCCAGACATCCAGAGGCCCCCAGAACACAAGAGACCAAGGAAGACCCACAGAGGGGCAGCTGCGCCACTGTCCCAGTTAGAGCTAAGGAGAGTCCCAGATGAGGGCTCATTCAGCAGCCGCGGAGCAGAAGCCAGGGGGAGTTGCAGTGACGCGCCCGTGAGCTCCGCCGGCAGCCAGCTGTGCCTGAGTGACTGAGCCCCAGGCCGAGAGGCCGGGGGCACTCCACCTCCGAAATGGCCCGAGCGAGCCCCAATAAGTGGCCGCCAAGGAGTGAGCCGGTGTGTACCCGGACGCCCACCCCCAGATACAAAGAACCACCAACGCACCGACACCTGAGGGCGTCCGCCACCGGCAGGGGAAGTGGTGGTGGGTGGAGATAGGCCTCCAAACCTTGGAGGGCCCGAGATGTCCCCAGAGAGGTGGCGTCTGATACCCAACCTGACATATAGACACAAACATACAGGCACACACAGACACAAACATCCATTCCCACCCTCATGCTCTCATGTGCACTTCACACTCAACCGACGTGGAGACAGACATAAAGAGACGCTGTACACACGATCACACTCCCCAAGCGTACTCTACCAACCGGGTCTAGGTACCCTTGCTCCTGGAGGGGGGAACTGCACCCAGACCCAGGTGGTGTTACCCTTTTCCCTGCGGTGGGGAGAGGCAGACCGCCCCGACTCCGCAGCAGCAGGGAGGCCCCACACCCCAGACCGCAGCCTGACAGCCAACTCCTCCTAGCCCCCCCGCTCCAGCAGGCCGCAGAGAACGGGGGTTAGAGAAGACTCCAAACCTCCCTCCACCCGCTCATTGTAGTGTTGATGCATGTGTGTTCTAACGTGCAATTAAAACCCAGGAGGGCATGGAGCTACCTACCAGAGAGCAGCAGGTAAGCACATAGTCCCTCCTGTTAGCCCTCAATGTCTACGTGTATTTAAAATTGAGATAAATGCAGTTCATGTTGTCAACTCAACCTGGACTGTTGAAAGAGTTTTTCTTTGTCTTGTTTCTGACTGAGATTCTCCAAAGGAAATCCAGCACAAACACACACTTCACACACTCAAAGTCCTGCACAGTAAATGAGCTGATGAGCGTTTGTGCTGCTGCCTGATAACAGAACAATAGTTCTGCTGCTTCCTGTTCTGGAAACACACATTTATAAATGTTCACTTGCTGTTGATCAAAGGTATGTTGGTGGCTCTGGACGCTGAGGGAACTTTGTAAAAAACTAGCTTAAAGTCTGACTCCATCCTCCATTTAAATAACTCACAGCAACAACTGAATAGCTTTGCCTTTGTGTAGCTGACACTTCATTTTAATGTCCTTCTATTCTGGTTCATCTGGTCTCAGTTTCTATAAGCACACAGGTTTCATCAGGACTCTATGACCTCAGTAATCTTTGCTGGGCCTTAATGCTCTGAACAAAGCTGCACATCACAAGACTAAATAGAAATGAATCAGTCTTTCATTCTCACTGCTGTTTGACTTCAGCTCTCAATGTCCCACCATAACCCATGGAAAGAATTACTGTCCATCCAGGCTGCTGAACATGAAGCTGAAGAAGGTGGAGTATTGTGAGGGCTGATGGAGATGATGATGAATCCAGGAGCAGTGGGTGGATGGCAGCATCAGCATGAAGGATCAGTGTGAGAACACATCATCATCCACAAAGGAAACCAGTCTGAGTGTCTGACGCTCTTGTTAGAAAGACGCAGTCCCAGCAATTAGCTTGTCTGCTAGTTAGCTGAGAGCTAGCTCACTTGTACATTGAATACCAAACTGTGTAAACCAGGGGTGTCAAACATATGGCCCGTGGGCCAAATCCAGCCCTTGAGATAATTTCATATGTCAAATATTGATGAATTTTCAGGCTTGCTGATAATCAATGTGAGCACGGCTGAGATTTTATTCTGATGAGCAAACCATGTGGCCAATCACTTTCAGAGACAGACTGGGATCATACCATTATGTGAAAGAGGACATGTCCCATAGACAGCAAGGGTAGTGGTAGAGACCAGTACACAGAGAAATGGGAGCTGTATTGAAATGCAAGCGTGTCAGGAAAGAGTGAAAAGGCAAAATGAGCAGCATCTGGCTGCATTTCAGTGATATTGGAGACCACAAAGCTGAGTGCAACATTTATACAGGAGATATACAGGAGACGCTGAGAGTAGAACTGATAAAATTAGGAGCTGGCTAAAGTGAGACCCATTTTTATTTCCACCCATTTTCCACTGTGGAGGACAAAAGGTTTCAAACTGGTCCAGGTCTTAAACCTCACGTGTTCTTCCTAATAGCAGTAAATGGATAAAAATAAGGCTTTTATGAAAACACTGAATAAAACTTGCTGCCTTTAAAAAGACTAAATGTACAGTTCAGTATTGAATACTACATAAAATAAACTATATATAAAGTGTGTCTGAATGGCAGAGATGCAGAAATATGTGCATGTAGCACAGAGCCACGGCTCAGTGTCTGAATGAGTCTCACAGACCTGAATGTGCTGTTGAAGCCATTTATAATTATAACGTAATTCTTTACTCGTTTGATCTGCTCCTTACCACAAGCCACCAGACGTAGAAGGTTTTGGACTTTTAACTATATTTTCTGAAGTTTTACAACTTTTCTTACTGTTAAAAACCTCGTTATGGCCGTTCATGCTGTACAAAGTAATTAGACATGTGTGGTATCTACAGAAACGTCAGGATCTCAGCTAAAAGTTCACAAAACCATCTCAACAACCACCAAACAGCTGAAACAGCAGGTGAACAGATCACACAAAAAAGATGTAAACACAAATCCCCCTGATCATCTGTTTTTTAAACATGAAGCGTGGTTTTGGACGTTCATTTACTGCTGGTTCAGTGAATTTTGGTTGGACAGTGATGAAACCTGCAGCCTCAGAATCTGTGAGAAGTCTGCTTTCAGCACGCAACAGCATTGTTGTGTTGTGTTGTGTGGATCCACCTCTGCAAACTCATCACTGTTTCACCATCATATTTTCTACTTAGACAATAACAAAGGAAGCAGTTCCCAGGAACTACTTCCTGTCTTGTTAACATAAGAGTATGTTGCCCTTCAAAACACCTCCACTTCTCCTCTTATTAGAGGACTGCCTTATTATTAATCTGCTAATTCTGTCAGTTGATGAAAGAAAAATGCTTGATCTCACCTGAGAGTTTCCAGTGTACAGTGTGGACTCTTCAGTCCTTCAGACAGAAGCTTCACGCCTGAATCCTTCAGGTTGATGTTACTCAGGTCCAGTTGTCTCAGATTAGAGGTCTGAGAGCTGAGACCTGAGGCCAGAGCTTCACAGCTTCTCTCTGACAGGTCACAGTTACTCAGTCTGAAAAATAACAGATAAACAATTACAAAAATAAAACACTTATGTTGAAGTGTAATGAGATACTATTATATTTAGCAATATTTCATCTTGTTTTGTCAGGAAACTGAGCACTGATGCAGAGCAACATGTGGAGAGAATCAGAGGAGAAGAAGTGAAGAGAGAACAGCAGTAAAACAACACTGAATTGTTCAGTGTGCTTTTGATATCAACAGAATGTGTCAAACTTCTTTATTTTGTATTTGTTTTAGTAGAATTGATGATTATCACTTAGATAACAACCACAGGCCAGGTCTAAATTGCACTTTGGTGACAGTTACACCCAGAAATATTTCAGAAATGTGGACAATTTGTGCTCCATTGTATTCAGTATTGAACAAACTGAGTACCGATGACCACTTAATATTTTTGATATTTTATTTGAGTTGTTCCACCTGATCTGTGTTAACTAGAATAAACATTTAAAAGCTAAAGCTATGATCACATATGTACTTACAGAGCTTTGTTGGAGGCTTTGACCACTGGCAGCAGCCTCAGTAGAGCCTTTTTAAAGGCTCGTGTTCACACTTAGATCATCGATTTCTACTTACATTTCTTTCTGGGAAAAATGGAGATGACTTTGAAAACGAAAACTATTTTCCCCAAAAATCAGCCCTGGATTAGTAAATCACTCCAACATGTTCTCAGGCAGAAGAAGCTGTCTTGTTATGAGGGAGAGAAGAAAAGCAGCTAAAATCAGGTGTAAAAGTAAAGCAGAGGATGAGCTGAATAAAGGACACTCAAGGCTGGCTTGGAAAGGAATGAAGTCCATGGTGGGGATGCAGAACAAGGAGCAAAGATGAATGTGATGCTGAATCAGCAGAAGACTTGGACTCATTTGATTCCAGCTTTGATATCATTGATTTCAATGAAGAGCTTTGTGATTGTAGCAAAGGGCTGGTAGCTCTGAGAGTCCCACTGATGAGGCGTTTGTGAAGGTTCGCAGTTATCTAAAGAGCTTAGAAAAAAAGGCATCTGGACTTCTTTAAGTTTTTTGAAGACGTTTCGCCTTTCACCTCTCATCCAAGAAGCTTCTTTATTTCTAGGGTCAAATGGTGGAGAGTCCCAGATTAGCCTGTGTACAAACAGACTTCAGCCATATGAGAGTGAGTGTGAGTGAATGAGAGCACACACAGGACACTCTGATCTCTGAATGTGTGTGACGCAGTGAAAAAGAGGATTGTACTGGATATACTGTGACTGACAAACAGAGTTTAAAGAGAAAGGTGTTTGGATTAAAATGGATTATGCTAAAGTGAACGTGCTAATGAAATCTGGACT
Source organism: Aulonocara sp. 'chitande type north' Nkhata Bay (assembly GCF_057382095.1). Classification (NCBI taxonomy): domain Eukaryota; kingdom Metazoa; phylum Chordata; class Actinopteri; order Cichliformes; family Cichlidae; genus Aulonocara; species Aulonocara sp. 'chitande type north' Nkhata Bay. Next base: position 73,532,977 of record NC_141346.1, read on the forward strand.
GACTGAAATGTGAAGTGAAGATAATTCAGATGTAAAAGAGAGAGAAACTGATAATAAGGTGGGGCTGGAGATCAGTGAAGGGCATGTAAACACCCGATTGGCTGAGTAGATATCAGATCGACAGTTTCACAGTTTTCCCTGTGGATTATAACTTTAAGAAGATGTGACATTCATCAAGGAATCCTGCTCTCCGGATTATTTCCATGAACACTGAGCTGGATCACATCTACAGTGCTGGAAGTGCCCGTCTCACCACCAACCTCTCTGTGCACATTCACTTTTTAACCCTTTGTGAGACACTAAAGGTGTAAATCTGAGTATTTATCTATGTTAGTGCGAACACCTCTAATAGGTTGGTTTAGTCTTTCCAAGTCATATCTTCCCTTAGCTCTGCGGTCCAGGCTCCTAAAATCATCCTAGTTTAACAAGCACTACAATCTAGAGGAGAACTGCACTACCAGGTGTGACTGATGAGATCTGACCTGCAAGGATACTCATGTTTATGTATATCAGGACAAGCAGGGAAAACCTGGACATCAACTCTGTCAGGCTGCCTGAGTCCTCTCACCCACATCAGCTCAGAACTCTGCATTATCTACTGAGTCAGACTCAGAGGATCAGAAGTTCTACAAAGAGTAGAACCAGACTTCCTGTATAGAGGTGTGTGGGCCTACTGATCCACAGTGTCAGCACAACTTTCACATCATATTCATCTCAGCACAACTAAACCATGAGACTGACCTCAGAGTTTCAAATCGACATCGTGGATTCTCCAGAAGAACACACAGCTGCTTCACTCCTGAATCCTGCAGGTTGTTGCAGTCTACACTCAGGTCCAGCACTCTGGGATACGAGGGGTTGGACTTCAGCGCTGCTGCCAGATAATCACAGCTGATCTCTGACAAATCACAGTCCTTCAATCTGAATAAAAAATGAAAGATGTAAGTTTATTAGACAAAGTGTGAGCTTGAAATCATTCAGTGTTTCATCATCTGTTCAGAGCTGAAGAAGGTTCAGAATGTAGAAGTTTAGAAAATGGAAACTCCAAACAGCTGAAGCCAACAGGAAGCAGCTTCAAACAAACACAACAAGAGAAAAAACTCTGAATGTTTCACATTAAAGTCGTACATTTATCATAAAAACAGGACAAAGACTTGAAAAAGTCGTGTTTTTCCTTCCAGGAACAACAAGGCTTCACTTTTAAAGGTGAAGTGTGAAAGAAATGGACATATTTGAAGTCCAACACCTTTTTCCAGTCACATTATTAAAGCAGAAAAACTACAAGCTCATTTTCATTCCATCAAGTCATCTTCTGACCTGGACTAACAACACTGGTCTCTATGTGCAGCTGGCTGTGAGACCAGTGCTCAGGGAGCGTCTACAAAGTGCAACACTGAAAGAACATCACACACTCATTTGCTTCCATCATCCAACCTGAAGAGGAAACAGAGACGGCTCCCCTTCAAAGTAAAAGCTGCTCCTTTTGGACACAGTATCAAAGAAAGTCTACAGTATAACATAGAAAAGACAGAACAAAGTTTTGGTTGTTTTTAAATTGTGCAGAAATGAAACTACACTAAGCTCAATTATGTGACAGACATTTCATCCCATGTCAGTTTGGCCTCATCCTGGGCCGGATTATCCAGCACACACTCTGACCACAGGCCCAGGGGCCACGCACAGCTGGGCTCCATCCAAGAGACAGGAAACAAACCAACACAATAATAAAAAGCACCATGTGATCTTCTTACATCTTCAAGACAAACATAGTAAAAACATGAGCATATTGGCATCGTTCTAATCCCATATGGGAGCTGCCAGTCACTGACTCACACTGCAAAACAGAATTGTTGAAGATTTAATTTTAATTTCAATTGAGATTTGATTTTTTTCTTGTGTGCAACACAGATTTTCTGTGTGCAGAGACCGTGCCAGCAGCGCGCAGTTGCACGAGCGCAGCTTAGAGGGAACATTGGGCACCACCACAGTTCACTTCAACAAAACTTTACTTCAGATTTGTTTTCATGTTTTGATCCAGTGATGAGAGCCGTTTCCCCCATGTCCAGTCCTTGTACTAAGCTAGGCTAAACATGTCCAGGGCCTGTCTCTGTGCAGCTTTTAATCTGATGTTAATAAGGTAGAAATGGAGGAAGAAGAAAATGACTTCATCAATCAACATGCAGCTACCAACCCAAATGGTGAGGTGGTGGTTAGTTATTACTGTTGTTTCTGATCCCCTACATTATCCTACATTCAAATATATTCTCCAGCTACAATAGTGTTTGTGTTCCTAAAAGGATTTCATGAATGTGTTACTGTTCATGTCACATCTGTATGAAACAAAGAGGAAGTGAGGTTTATCCTTCATGATCACAAACTGTTCCAGCATGTAAACCTGAGATCTGTGTGGAGCAGCTGACCTGTACGATGTGCTCAACACAAACATTATTTACCATCAGTTACTGTGTGACTGAACCATGTGGGTGTATGAAACATCGCTTTCAGTGTTAATAGCACATGGCAACATTCAGACGTGAATCTATACAGTAACACTTTGATTTGTTACAGTGAGGAGACTGTTGAAGGAACGATGAGGGGAAACTGTAACAGCAGCAACAGAAACCAGGAGACAAAGCTGAGGTCTGGGTTCCTCTATGCTACACACAGCCTCCTGCTCCTGGACTTTAGTAAACACATAAATGTCTCCAAGTACACTTACTTCAGAAATTCTATTAAACTCATTACAAGTTTACTTCAGCTTTAAATTACTCACAACATCAGCACACATGAGTAAACAAAGTAACTCACAGCTACTGTTCAAGTTTAGTCATCTTTAATACAAATATACCTCATTATTATGAATCTCACAGCTACCTGCTCATTGAACTGAACAATAATTCTGTTTGACCATTAAAACAAAATATGTGACTGTAAAAAATGTTCAGACAGTAATTAAGAATCTCCTAAGCAATCCAAAGACAAAGAAAAGTTCACCTGCCAATTCTATAAAGCTTGGTTGTTTGTACAATAATATCATTTAATGATATGTTTGGATCCTGACCTGAGAGTTTCCAGTGTACAATGTGGACTCTGCAGTGCAGCAGACAGAAGCTTCACCCCTGAATCCCGCAGGTCATTGTTACTCAGGTCCAGCTCTTTCAGACTAGAGGACTGGGAGTTGAGAACTGAGGACAGAGCATCACAGCTTCTCTCTGAGAGGTTACAGCCACTCAGTCTGGAAGAAAACAAACAAACAATTAAATCAGTCAAATGAAACATTTTTAATGCCAGCATGCAATACAATTATTGGTTAACTAAATAGCTTCATTAAAACACAACTCTTCTTCTATAGCAGCACTTACTCCTTGTAAGCTCCACCTGATCCACCTTCTGAGTCACAAGACATGAAAACAAACTGTAAATCTAGTAGAAACATGATTGGAAATCTTCTCAGATCCATTTGTACATTTAGAGCCTGATCCTGAAATATAGCAGCACGGACATTCACAGCAGCAAAGGGTTCTTGCTGATCTGAGCTGGCTTGGCCCTGGCTTATTGAAGATTAAAGAAAGCGGAATCAGCTGTTCAAACCCCCACAAGGCTGCCCGCTGTGGCTGAAACAATGGGACGGGTCGTGACTTCTCAAAATGGGCTCATTGAACGCAGCACGGATAAGATCTTGAAGAAGCTCATGGTGGTCGTGAGTTCTCAGACTTTGCTCTTTGAGCGCAAAACCGATAACCTCTCGGAGAAGCTCGTGGCTCTCCAACGGGAGATTGAGAGACGAGTGACGGACTGTTAGATCAGCTGTGAAATTGACATGCAGTTGTTCGCACCAAAGAAAACCACCATCAGCTCATGCGGGTAACATACCGGCGCGAGCTGTGGTCTCAAGGCTGGAGCTGAACATAACAAATCTCACCCTGATAACAGACGGTGTTTAGACTGTTCCTTCCCATCCTAAGCATGCTTATCCCCTCCCGGTGCAGACGGTGGGTCGAGGGGACCAGCGCAAATGCTGCAGGCCCGGATGCGCTGTCTACACCGGCTGTCTCTCACCTTTTACCCATCCCTGTTGCTTGTCATGTGTTTCTATGGCGCATTAAGAGTTTTCATGTGCTCTGCGCTAAGGTCATTTTTTTTGTCTGTTCTCAAACTGATCTCCCTGTTGGAGCTCAGTCTGGAAGGAGTTCTTTTTTTCTCCTCATCTTTCCTGATGTTGTGCATTTTCTGCTGGTCGGTTCCGGGTCGCTGCTCTAGCGGCCGACCGGCCAGCTACCTAGCCTGACCCGTCTCCCCAATGTGATGTTTGTGTATTGTATGTACGGTTGGAAAGCTCAGTATCCTAATTGCCCCTTGAAAATAAATACAGTGTTCTGAATCTGAATCTGAAAAGATTACAGAAGACGACTCTGTTCAGTAAATATTACGCTCATGCTGTCACCAAATACCAAAGGTAGGTAAAACTCTGGTTGTTGCAGCCATCCAGTATGACATGCTTTGTACTGTCCTGCTGCAGTTTGTGACACCTGGTTGATGAGTTGTGAAGGATGATGAAACAAACACTTCACTCAATGTTTGTCTTCTAAACTGGATGTAATTTGGGCAGCCGATAGTTTTTCTTAATCTATCCCAGCTGCAAATAGGAACACAACAAATAACTAACTTTACCCACTTGGATCCTTATCATTCAAGATTGTGAAAAGATTCTCTACTCGGAGAATACTGGGGATTTTAGATGAGAGAGATGATTTGGAAGATGATGAAGGGGAAGAGTTTTCAGAACTCGAGGCCTTTTGTCTTCACTGTATAGGACAGAGAAGACAGGAAGGGAGGGAGAAGTGAGGAGAATAACACATAGGAAATGGTCTTGGGCAGACTCAAACCAGGCCCTGGAGTCATGACTCTAACCTTCAGTGCATGGGTCACCTGCTCAGCCAGGTAAGCTACAGCAGTCAGCAGTGTGTGAGTTAATTTGAAGACAATGATGACTATAAGTCAGGTAAAAAAAAAATACTATCATCAACCAACAAGGGGAAAACAGTGAGCTTGAATGGCCAAGCTTTGACCAAGGGTGGCTCACTCCTCGGTCTTCTTGCACAAGGAGTGAACCACCCTGCATGGCTATCAATGTGGTGCAACCAAGGCCATCATACAGTACAGGCCATCCAAGCTGATTTTAACTTTTCCTCCCAGATACCACCTTAGAAATCATCTAGATTAGGATATGTTGGCTGTTCTAGATCCAATCACAACAAACAGAGAGCTGTTGTGTGTCCAAGGTGAACAGGAAGAATATATACATGCATAAAGTCAATAAAGTCAGAAGGTTTGCTTTAGACTGTGCTGCAGTTTATCATCAAAGACAAACAGGCACCATGCTGCCAACAAATGGCATCAAGTCTGACTTGAGGTTTTTTGTTCTTTTTTTTTTTTTTAAATCAAGATTAAATTTTATAGCAACCACAGCAGAGATGACCAGGGAAGGTGTGCTTGAGGGGATATAGCTACAACAGCTGGTTTCAGACTGAAGATGAACTGAGGTGCTGCACCCAAGTCTGCAGGTTCAGGGAGGGACAAACATCTGCTGCAACCAGATTGGAGTGAGAGGAGAGAGCAGGCCAACAACAACAAAGAAACAACAAACACACTGTGGAAGACCGAAGCAGAGTTTAGTTTAAAGTGGAACTAAGGATGTTTCTCTGGCTGCCAGGATTCACTGAGTAATTCAAATGCTTTCTTTAATGCAGGACCCACCATGCATGTAAAAGCAAGTGTTTCACCAACATTTGTGACTAAAATAGACCTGCAGTAGAAATGTATCTAGGAGCATGCATGTGAATATAAAGTATCACAACATCAGGCACATGCAGCCTAAGTGTTTAAACAAAGACTGATAACATAACAGCAGCAGTGATGATCAGAGTTTATGGTGAATCCAGCGTCTCGAGTTCTGGAGGCATCAAAGAGGTCACAGTTGTATTGGAGAAATCCCAAAACTTTAGGATACAATTTCATACAGAGACAGAAAGCCTGGTGAAATAAATTACTGACACAGTTGGATGTTAAAAGTAAAGACATGAGTACAAATATACTCACAGAGCTTTGTTGGAGGCTTTCACCACTGGTAGCAGCCTCAGAAGAGCCTCCTCTGAAGCAGAGTATTTCTTCAGGTCAAACACATCCAGATCTTCTTCTGATGACAGTAAGATGAAGACCAGAGCTGACCACTGAGCAGGAGACAGTTTGCCATTGGAGACAAGTCCTAATGTTATGTACTGTTGGATCTCCTCCACTAGAGAACGATCATTCAGTTCATTCAGACAGTGGAACAGATTGATGCTTTTCTCTGCAGACAGATTCTTACTGAGCTTCTTCTTGATGTACTGGACTGTTTTCTGATTGGTCTGTGAGCTACTTCCTGTCTGTGTCAGCAGACCTCGTAGGAGAGTCTGATTGGTCTGCAGTGAAAGACCCAGGAGGAAGCGGAGGAACAAGTCCAGGTGTCCATTTGGACTCTGCAAGGCCTTGTTCACAGCACTCTGGTGGAGAGATTGTAGGTTTGGTTTGCTAATTAACTTAGACAACATCGAGATTCTCTGTTGTTCTTCCAGCAGATTGAGTCCAGAGTTGATGAAGGTCAGATGGACATGAAGAGCAGCCAGAAACTCCTGAACACTCAGATGGATGAAGCAGAACACCTTGTCCTGGTACAGTCCTCTCTCCTCTTTAAAGATCTGTGTGAACACTCCTGAGTACACTGAGGCTGCTCTGATATCGATGCCACACTCTGTCAGGTCTGATTCATAGAAGATCAGGTTTCCTTTCTGCAGCTGATCAAAAGCCAGTTTTCCCAGAGACTCCATCATCTTCCTGCTCTCTGGACTCCAGTGTGGATCTGTCTCAGCTCCTCCATCATACTTGACCTTCTTCACTTTGGCCTGAACCACCAGGAAGTGGATGTACATCTCAGTCAGGGTGTTGGGCAGCTGTCCTCCCTCTCTGGTTTCCAGCACATCCTCCAGAACTGTAGCAGTGATCCAGCAGAAGACTGGGATGTGACACATGATGTGGAGGCTTCGTGATGTCTTGATGTGGCAGATGATCCTTCTGATCTGCTTCTTTTCTCTGAATCTCTTCCTGAAGTACTCCTCCTTCTGTGGGTCAGTGAACCCTCTGACCTCTGTCACCATGCCGACACAGTCAGGAGGGATCTGATTGGCTGCTGCAGGTCGTGTGGTTATCCAGAGGCGAGCAGAGGGAAGCAGTTTCCCCCTGATGAGGTTTATCAGCAGCACATCCACTGAGGTGGACTTTCTAGGGTCAGTTAGGATTGTAGTTTTGTGGAAGTCCAGAGGAAGTCGACACTCATCCAGACCATCAAAGATGAACACAACCTGGAAGTCTTCAAAGCTGCAGATTCCTGCTTCTTTGGTTTCAGTAAAGAAGTGATGAACAAGTCCCACCAAGCTGAACTTTTCCTCTTTCAGCACATTCAGCTCTCTGAAAGTGAATGGAAATATGAACTGGATGTCCTGGTTGGTTTTGTCTTCAGCCCAGTCCAGGCTGTATTTCTGTGTTAAGACTGTTTTCCCAATGCCAGCCACTCCCTTTGTCAGCACTGTTCTGATTGGTTCGTCTCTTCCAGGTGAGGCTTTAAAGATGTCTTCTTGTCTGATGGTTGTTTCTGGTCTGTCTGGTTTCCTGGATGCTGTTTCAATCTGTCTGACCTCATGTTCATCATTGACCTCTGCAGTCCCTCCCTCTGTGATGTAGAGCTCTGTGTAGATCTGATTCAGGAGGGTTGGGTTTCCTGCTTTAGCGATGCCCTCAAACACACACTGGAACTTCTTCTTCAGCTTAGACTTAAGTTTACGATGACAAACTGCAGCTTGAAGTTCTGAATAATAATAATAAAAATGCAACTTTAACAATCATATTTTACAAAATGCTGATGACAATTTCTGACCCACTGAGAAATGACCGAACACACTGGTGTCACAAGTCTCTCATTTATCCAGCAGCTTAAATCTTTAGATAAATCCTCTTACTGCTCTGCAGACGGTCAGCCAGCTCCTCCTGCTTCATTCTCCTCAGGAAGTCCACTGTGATCTTCACAAATGCCTCTCTCCTGCTGCTCCTCTGACTCTCTAAGCATTCTGGGTAACCTGGACTCAGAACCTTCTGGATCTTCTTCAGCTCGTTCTTCACAAAAGTGATGATGTTGTCCTCCAGCAGCTGGAACAGAATATTTATGAATGAGCCAATCAGACTGAAATCATGGAGCCAAACATCAGATCCATGTTGGACACACTGACGATCCACTGGTCTACAAAGAGCAGCATGGAGATGACTGTGAACAGAACAGATGTAACAGTAGTTGTTGTACATGTACAGACCATAAATATGGAGTCCAGCTGTGTTTGATGCTGCTGGGCAGACTGACCACTGGGAACCTCTGAGCTCTGCTGGTCCACTCTGTGGAGGAACCATGAAGGATTAGATCAACACAGGATAAAGATCCAGGAGTTTCTGCTCAAATAACTTCATCTGAATCAAGTCTGTCAAGTTTTAAACTCTCAGATTGTGAACATATCAGTAATTTTCAGTCTGTTTTCATGGACGTCCTTTCAGTGGTGATGTCAGGGATGATTTTGAAGAAGCTCATCAAACTGAACCATCAGCAGATCACTGCTCCAAAACCAGAACATGATCCGAGTCTCCCTCCACCACCAGAACACCAGCTTTACTAACGTGGTAGATCAGTGTAGTACAGATCAATAACTGATGAGTCATTTGATCAAAATCACTGAATGCTTCACGTCTGACCCTCTGATGCTTCTGTAGACATTTTGCATATTTAATGAATGTCTGACAGTTTTACATTCATTCTATGAACACAGTGGAAATGTTGTGTTATAGTCTCCATGTTGTTTCCAGCATCATAAATTCTTAAGTTCAGAAAATTAGATTCTTTCTTCACAGCTGAAAAACAACAACATTTATTCTCTATTGAAATCTGCATCGTCCACTCCAAAGGTCACAATCTGAAGGTAACATCTGGTTTTGTTCCCTGTGGTTAACTCTGAGCATCAGTATGGTGGGATTTATCCACTACATCCACACCACTGTGGTTCAGTGTTGTCCTGATGGAGTAACAGCAGCCAGTATGATCCAGGCTTTAGCTGCTGGGTCTCTGTGTGACCTCTCAGACTGTTTAACAGATCAGACACAAAGAGAATCAGAGCAGCTCTGTTCTTTAAAGACAAACATGAACCCACTCAGGTCACACTTTCCCCACAGATATGAGCATCACTGTCCTCAAACAGCAAATGACCAAGTCGAACATTTGGATCTTTTCTCTTTCATTGTTTTCTTTTTAATGAATCTTTGTAACAATCTGAGGATGTTTCAGGTCATATTTATCCAGGAAACACAAACATGTAAAGGAGTCATCACAGCTCTCTGACCTCGTTGCTCCAGGTTCACCACTGAAGAGTGGAGGGTCACCTTTGGACCAGTCACTCCTCACAGACGGACAGCTGGACCCTGCAGACTGTGACCTCTGACCTCTGCAGACACAAACATGATTGAAGCAGCTGTGATCACACAGACTGCAGATAATGCAGCTGTTTCCTGTCAGTAACATCCTCTTAGATTAGAGTTCAGCTTTTTACAGGAAAACTGGACAAAACTGATTTTTGTTACAAACTCATTTTCATTTCCTCTCAGCTCACAAACACAGTCAGACAATCAACCAGAGTCAACACTGATTATAATGTCAGTGCAGAATTATTTCTGTTACTCAGTGAGTTCAGCTCTCTGACCTCGTTGCTCCAGGTTCACCACTGAAGGCTGGAGGTTGACGTTTGGACCGGTCACTCCTCACAGACGGACAGCTGGACCCTGCAGACTCTGCTCTGTCCTCCTCTTCCTCCATCATCATCTTCAGTCAGTCTGAGAGGTAAACCACAAACACTCAGTGAGTTCACATTAACAGGAGGAACTGAGTTACAGTCGCTGACCTCTGACCTGTCATGTGACCATGAAACCAGGTCAATATGTCTGTAGGTTCAGTCATCCAGGTCATGTGATCTAAGGAGCTTGGAGAGAAAAGAGACGTCTTTAAGTTTCTGGAAGACGTTTCATCTGAGAAGCTTCTTCAGCTCTAAAACCAAACGGTGGAGAGTCCCAGATATTTAAACCTGAGAGGGAAAGAAAGCATGTCGCTGACCCACCACTGATGTTATTTCAAGGAGGAAACTGAGAGCCTTTGCACCAGGAGCACAAACATCAGCTCCAGCAATGATCCACTGATGTGTTTTTATTCCATGTATGAATGTTGTTATTGACAGAGATGACGTTTGTGTGTCAGTGATGCAGTGACTGTTGTTGTTACCTGTACAGGCTGGTTAGACTCTATGAAACAGATCATACAGATCTCTGCATGTTAGAAGAGACTATTAAAGGTCATGAATGAGACAAAGGCAGGGAGGCGTCCTTTACAGCTAAACAGCAGAGTGAGAGAACAGCCAGCACCTCTACATTTATCACATTATACAGCACATGTATGATACTGACAGGGATGAGAAGAATTTAGTGATTCTGATCCCATCATTGATATTACTTATTGATTCTCAGTAGCTCTGCTCTGACAGTCACCACCATCACTGAGCAGCATATCAAAGACATTTGTGCACATTAACTGCATGTTGTGGCTCAAATGTTTGTGCATGTTGGAGGCATTTCCTCTTTGTTGTGATCAGTGTTGGTCATTACTCAAAACAGTCATTATTACACATATTACACAGAACACTTTGATTAAAAGTAATGGAGTACGTTACTTCATTACTCCTCATAACATTACTTTGATGTTAAAATGAACAAATGAGCATGTAACAACATAAAGCTGAGGTACAGCCCCACACACCAACACAGATCCTGATGAGGTCACGTGATGTTTCTCTGAGTGTTTATGAACACAAATCAAAGATGAAACAGCACAAAGACACTTCAAAGTGATTCTACTGTAGAAACATGAACAGGTAGAAACCTGCAGCCTGACTGCTCATCACTTTGTTACCTGTTCAAGTTCAGCAGCAGCTCACTTTATCACGGTGCTGGTCTGGGGTCAGTGTTTACTCAGCTTTAACCTCACTCTGGGTTCTTGGCTAGCCTAGCTTTAGCTTAGCGTTAGCATGCTGTGTGCTAGCTTAGCGTCAGAGCTCTGCAGGTGTCTCGTGTGTAAATATTAATCACAGTGACAGTAAAGGAGGTAAAGGGCTGTGACGTCATCACGTACGCTGCGTCCTCTGTGGGCTCTGAGTGAACTCAAAGTACAAACTACAAGTACACAAACACGAACGTAGCTCAGAGTGGCGGACACACTCGGCCTCGTTGGTCCAGCTGTGAGTCCGTTACCGTGAACTATGGAGCGGCAGATTTGTGCTGAACTAAGCTGCACACAGCTGATGTTAGCCAGGAAACATTACACACTGACTTTAATGGAGAGACCGGAAATACAAACACACACAGTTTGTTGTGTGAAGAAATCAAACACGAGCTGAACAAACAGTAAAGTTCCTAAAGACAAACTGTTAAAGGAGGAAACAAAGCAAACTTACAGTTTCTTCACACCAACAACAAGCTCCACTCCACACCTGGACACTAAACACGGACACACAGGTGAGCTGCTTCCTGGAAGGAGGCGGGGCTCCACCTGAAACTCAGCACAGGTGGGAGGGGCTCAGCTCTGTGTGTGCTGATGTGTTAACTTTAAAAATATGCCGTCTGACTGCTCAGACTGAGTCAGAGTAAAGTTCACATGCTGACGTGTGGAGACATGAAACCTTGTTGTAGCTGCAGGTGTGAACACACTGATCCCAGATCAGCTCTGCTGTATTTGTAACATGAACATTTCTGCTGCAAAGCTTCAAATGTTCAGCATGTTTCTCTGTTTCCAGTCTATAGATCCAGTCACACTTTCTACCTTCACCTGTGCAGTAAAGACTGAGAGCAGAGCTGAAAGCAAGCGTCCAATCAGTGAGCAGCATCAACACCTGAGCTTCATTCAGACTCTGTTATTGAAGATGTTGTTGGTACAAAGTTCATCTGCTGCTCACATGAATCCATGAAAGATTTATTTCACTGATGTTTCTTCAAAGCTCATTTCAACCTGTTGAAGTCATGAATGAAAGTGCAGACTGAGAGTGGATCACATGATGTTTGAGGTGTGTCATGTGACATGTTCAGTATTGTCACACATGTCTAGATTGTCCCTGATATCATAACTGCTCAAACACTGATGATTATATTTGAAGAATTATTCCTGATGGCAGCAAAGTTTGAATGGAGCTCTCTGTCTGTGCTGATTTGTCGCCCTCTGGAGGTCAAAGCACAAACTGCATGATGTCACTGTAACCACCACAGAGACAGGAAGTGTTTTTATGACTGAAACACTGAAATGATGCTAACGGCTGTCGTTAGGCTCACTGACAGCAGTGCTGATGTGTTCATGTCAAACACTGGCTCAGGTCAGACTCCTTCATCCTTCTCCAGCGTGAGGCCGCCCTCAGACCCACAGGAGCTCTGACCTTTGACCTCCTGACCCTAACCATTTTTTCTTGTTGCATCTTTAAATGCAAATCCATCCAAACTGTAGCCGAGCAAAAGAAGCTGGAAGCTGTTCTATGAATGATGTTGTTGAAGGAGCTTGGAAAGAAAAGCGTCTGGACTTCTTTAAGTTGCTTGAAGAGGGACATGGACGTCTTAACGCCCACTCACATCCTGGGACATTTGATCACAGGAAATCACATGATAGGGTGGGGCTAGATCTCACAATGGGTTCACCCAAAACCTTGGCTGATTGAGACCCACACCCGTTCTCACACCGTGGCTCGTGTGATTAGGTAGAGGATCAACAGGGGCTCCGTGTCCCTGAATTTAAACTGAATCTAAACACACCGTGCACAATGCCAAGTTAGATAATGGTTAAAAGAACAAGATAAGAATAAATAAAAAGATAAAATAAGGATAAGAAATAACTTAAAAAAATAAAATAAAAAGATAAATAACTGCAAATAAGTACAAATAAGTAACTGAAGACACGTGTGGTCTGCAGATGTCGATGTACATGGATGTACATGGAGTTTAATGTGCAAAATGAACTTAGTGTGCAAAGTGACCTGATGTGCAAACTGCAGTTTGAGGTCGGTCAGCTGTTCAGGAGTCTGATAGCAGTGGGGAAGATGGAGTTGTTGAGTCTGGATGTTCTACATTTCACACTTCTGAACCTTCGTCTCGAGGGCAGAGGTGTGTCTCTCCTCTGGACTCTGTGATGGTAGCTGCTCTGCAGAGAGGGCAGCGGGGTCCTGATGATCTTCTCCACAGTTGTTATCACTCTCTGCAGGCGTTTGCGGTTTGCAGTAGTGCTGCCGTACCATGCAGTGATGCAGCTGTCAGGCTGCTCTCCACAGTGCAGCTGTAGAACCTGCTGAGGATCTTGGCCAACATACCAAATTTCCTCAGCCTCCTCAGGAAATACAGCAGCTGCTGAGCCTTCTTGACCAGCTGTGTGAGTTTGAGTCCCTCACTGACTCAAACTCCTTCAGTGACACTTGCAGCCTTGCAGATTAGTTTGCTGATCCTGATGCATCTCTGGAGCTGATGCTGTCCCCCAGCAGACAACAACAACATAGATGCTCTCACTAGTCCACTTTACCCTCTAATCACATCTCTGACATCTGCAGGTTGCTCCATAGAGACTCTTGTGCAATGCCAGGTGTTTGTGTTTGTCTGTAGGTACACATTAGATATGACCATAGACGCACACACACAAGTGAACACAGCAGCACAGATGGTTTCCACCTGCTTCCCTCTTTCTTCACACAACTGTGAGGATGATGAAGAGGTTTCAGGACGAGGTGGTCAGCAAGCACAGGATAAAGCAGGGCCATGAAACTCTCTGGTGCAGCAGATGTTTAATCAGACTCAGCTTTAGGCTTCTTTTCCCACCTGGCAGCAAAGTAACAGCTTCACTAATGTGAACAGTCACAATGTTAAACGTTTCTATATCTTCATATATTTTTATCTGTTGATGCTGCAGAATAAAGTCTGTTAACAGAGTGCAGGATGTGTAGAGCAGGTCCAGCTCTCCCTTTACTGTGTCCACTTTCATCAGCCCCTGTGAAGTGACACAGAGTGCATGTGTGTCTGTCAGCTGTTGTTTGTTGTGAAGGATGGAACAAATGAACACACACTTTTAGAGAAATCTGAAAAAGCAACACGTGCTTGGGCTCCTTCTGTGCTCGTCTTCATTAATGCTGATCTTTCTTTCCTGTTTGTTCTTTGGCACAAGCTTCAGTCTTTTCTCCCAGGGCTCCTTCACACTTAGAAACACACCTACATTCATTTATACACAAACATCATGAAACAAAGGCTTTGTAAAAGAGGACATGAGATCCTCTCTGAACAGCACATTCATATCAAACACAGGACTGAACAGGATATACTGAGTCTGTGCTGTTTTCAATGTTACTTGCTGAGTATTTTTCCAGTGTTTGAAATGTGACTCAAGTCTGATTCTTCTACTGTGTGTGAACTCTAAGCAGCTGCATTAAACAGCTGCTTTTCAAACCAGGCTCAATCCTATGACTCTGTGAATGTAAACTTTTGTCACCTGCATGAATAACAATCCTTGATCTAGTCAGGACTGCAGTGCTCCTGTGATCCCAGCTTATAGATGGAGGCTAGCATGAGAGGCTCAGCAGCTAAAGCAGCACACCTGGGTCTCCCAGCCTATTAAAAGCAGCCCTTTGCTTCACCTGCTTCACTAAACATTATTATTATTATTTAAGCAGAGTGGTGTGATTCATGTAGGCATTGCTGTGTGACAGGAGGACTTTTCTTGAAACAGCTCGTGTGACGTGAGCTGACGTAAAAACAGTGATGTTAGCTTGATTCTCTTGGCTAAAACTATTTTAAAAAGAGGGTCAATCATGCAAATCTGCCAATAGAAGCCAAAGTTACAGCCCCTCAGAGTTTAAAGAGAAAAGGCCCGTTTCCAACACTCGGTTGTGCAAAGGGAAACAGGCCCACAGTGCCTGAGTGTGTGGGTAATTCTTCAAATAATATTCAAAAGCAAACATTTTTAAGCATGTAAATAAAATTCAATCATTTCTGCTCTTCAATACCTAAGAAATGAAAACTGGCAGATGGTCCCAAAATGTGAAACGCCTGGCTATCTGTGCATTTAGTGCTGCAAGTTTTCACTGTTTACCTTCAGAAGCATAAATCTCTGCACAGATAATGTTCATATGTGGATTCCTGGTTTTCTGCAGTTAATTGTGACCCAAAGCGTATTTTTAAAGTGGTTCCAGGCAATAAAGTCTAAAAATAAATACATCTACTTCCTTTTTCGTGTTCCAGCCTCAGTGACTCTGACACAGTGCTGTAATATTTACACCTCTGATGAAAGCAGAGTTTGTAGTTGCAGAGAAATACTCGACTCATTTTGGGCATTTACGAGCAGGAACCTCAGAAAGCCCCTCGCTGCTTCACTGGTTAAGAAGCAAAGCAAACATTAGTTCACAGTGATGTTAATTAAGGCCCAAAGTTTAGGAACGAACGTCAGCACTTCACTAATGAATGTAATGCTGATTCATGTGCTTGTTTTGTAATGTGCATGTTGTGCGTTGCTATTTCCCATATTCTTTGGCACTGATAGATGAAGAGTCTCAGGCAGGACCGAGGCTGCCAGCTGCTGACAGTGAGCAGGGAGAGAGCAGCAGAAGCTGGGCAAGAGCAGGGCACCTTCAGCCCCCTTCATCAGTCAGAAATCATTTGGGTGTCTGTGTGAAATGTCTGATTTTTAAAATCTTTTTGTAGACATATTTATTAAATGTTTAACAATTATATAGAAGAAAGACAATGTAAAGAACAAAACATGACAAAACAAAAATGAGTTGAAGTTATGAACTGTTTCTGAGAGACAAATAACACCAGGATCCTTTTTTGTGTAGCTGACAGCTGGTAACTGTGCAGGGGCGGGTCTAGCAAAGTGTTGCCAGGGGGGCAGGTAGGGCATTAACAGGGAGAGGGGGGCACAAAGACATACTTTTCTTTCTTATTCTCATTTAAAATGTCTCACTTTTAATAAATAATTATCTGAATCTTACAACAAACGTTTCCATCTGATGTAAAATGTATAGAAATCCATTATTGTACATAGTCATTTTTTAGGGTCCCATCATAATTTCTTCAGAAGTAAGTACTGCATATGATGCCAGTGTTTCCCACATTTTCTAGATTCTGCACCAGTACTGTGTGTAAAATGCATCAAAAAGTCCGTTTGATTCTTTCTCAGCTGTCTTTCTGTCTCCTTTCACTTTTTAAAGGTTGCCATGTTAGAAAACATATTTTGCCCTGCCGTGCTGTTTATTGATGTGGCAAATGAAAGGTTTATGAAAACATATCTAAATCTGTCATCAGTAATCAGCAATGATCATGTCTCACCTCTAGTCTCTGTCTTAATGTCAGGTTTCCACCGTGTGTTGTAGATGTTCAGGAGGTTAACTCGACCAACAGTCTACTTCCTGTTTAGAATAGCAGGACAGGGAGGATGGTGCAGGTTTAAGTTTATTAGACTGATGCATGTATACCAACAAGACAGCGTCCATCACTGTGACAACAGCGTTTGTTTTCATTCAAAGGCTTCATGGTTTTTCCTTTAATACCTGGGGGGCCGGTCTCCAGTCAAAATGCCCGGGACCATTTTTTGTCCCAGTCCAGCCCTGGTGTCAGATCTGCATGCAGTGTCAATGAGACGATCAACAACAGATCAGACAAAACACTCAGGCGGACACTCCTCTGTAGAAGGAAACATGGAAAGTGTGAGGTAATCAGTGCACAACATCACTTTGTATTTCAGGCTGTTTTTATATAGAACTTCAGCACCAATGTAAAAGTTCTGGTTTTAGGAAGATGAAGAACATTTTCAGGAAGGATGCCGTCTGCAAGCAGAGCTGCTTGAACCTCAGCGCTGAGGTCCAGACTACTTCCTGTGAAGCCACGTGATGTAAATCTGCTGCTGTAACTTCACAGTTTACTGAAGCTAAATGCAACGTTACCATATAATCTGTTTTCAACAAAGGTTTCACTCCGTCCGGTGTTGATGGAATGATTCAGGCCGTACTCGTCAGGCTTCCCATCGACCACACGCATTTCAGTCACAAACCCGTGACTGACAACAAGGGAAACAGCAGAAGAAAAGATGTGGAAAATACTGGATGATGATGATGGAGGATTAACCGCGGTGGCTAAACTGTTTCCTGTCTTTGTGGGCGTACTCACAGGGAAGTTTCCAGGCACGTCAGTCTTGGTGGCTAAAGTCTCCATTTTCCAACATGTATCGCTACAGGTGCAAAGACACAACATTAATCATCAGTGTAAATATTTTAATGCTGTCCAAACGGTGTTTGCTTTGTCTGTCCTCTCGCACTCACAGAGGAAACGAGGACGCCACCTTCAACCCATCTTCAGTTGGCTCAACCATGGCCGGACTTCCTGTTGGCTTTGTGACAGCAAACCACTTGAAATTAGAGCAAACTGCAGTCAAGCACCACTTACAGCAACCTGTGGACACGCAAATGGAAAGCACTGAGAATCATACAGAAGCATAAGAGCTGTTTATTGTAACACGTGTGTGTGTGTGTGTGTGTGTGTGTGTGTGTGTGTGTGTGTGTGTGTGTGTGTGTGTGTGTGCACATTAATAACACACTGATGTATGTTAGTTTGATTTATGCTATATCTGAGAAAACAACTGCAGAATTTTACATCAAAGTTTCCAAAGCTGATGTTTTGTTGTTCACTCTGTTTTATATTCATATAGTTTGTTGTTTTTAAATCAGTGGACAAAATAAATATTATCACACAAAATCCAGGGTGAAACATAACCAAATAACCTAAATGGTGAAGTCATTATAGAAGTACATGTTGCAAAGGTCGGCCTCCTGTATAGACTGCTAAACTGTCTGGGGGGGCCCTGCCTGTCCTCGTTGGATAAGCTCCACCCCTTTTCCATAAGACGGAGACATTTGTATGAAAATAGATGGGCAGTAAAATAAAAAATAAAAAATATTATGGATGACTCTGTAAATCAAAGTCGGCCTGAGGCAGAAGCAGAAACCATGAGGAGCACAGCACCACTCCCAGAAGGGCACGAAGTGAAGCCATAGCTGCTGAAGAGTGAAGACGTGATGATGGAGGAGATCACAGATGAAGATCTGCTGCCTGCTGACTCTTTATATAGAAGAGTGAGACTATCTCCCCACCAGCAGCTGCACTTATACAAACCCCAGGTGCTGGGATGGCTTTGAACATGTGACATTTTCTGCAAACACATGGACAGTTTCATAAGCACAAAGATTATTCCTGCAGCGGCAGAATCGTATCCACTGTGTGAGAGGTGAACGTCAGACAGTTCTTAGAAAATGTAGTTTCTCTTTAAGCTTTTAACGTCTCTTTTACCCCCATTTGTCTAAAACTACTTGACAGCCCTTCATGTCAGAGGTTTATTACCTGTGCAGGATGGAGCACATGGTCTCAGTCAGGCTGGACACGATCACTCCTACAGGAAGTAAATGTGATTTTATTTCACCTGTGAAATGATGAAAAACAGCAGAATAGCTCACGCTAACAAACGGGTGTTGAAATGTTTCATTTTCTGCTGTTTCACAGGTCAAAAAGGGCGTCGAAGCAAACTGAAGCTGAGCTGCTGCTGCTGTTGTAGTGCAGCATCTGCTGTGTGCTTCATCAGAGAACCTTCTGTACACAGCAGACAGAGGCTGCTGCCACTGAAGTCCATCTGCTAGAGAGCTTTAAACACTGGTTATTGAAGTGGCTTTGATGATACTGATACACAGTCTTTGCTGCTGTCACAGGACAGGGATCCACCAGGGAGTAGTTGTCAGGATAAAGAGCCTTCGCTTCTCTAAATATAAACTGGATACTTGTAGGAAACTTTGGGAAGCAGCATTTTTCCTCATATCGTCTAAACTGAAGTTAGCTCAGGTGCTTCTTCCATACTTGCTCTGCAGAAAGCCAAAGAGTTTGGAGCTCTGCAAACATTTGCAGCACAGCTGGATGTTTGTAACTTTGGTCACCTCTGTATCATCCCTCAGATTCTTTCTGCACAGCTTTGAAACCATGACAGCACGAGTGATGCTGAGGAGACGTCCAGTTTAAACAGACCTTTATTCCTGGAACACAAACACATGAAGTGATGCTGCTAAAGAAGAACATTTAATCGCACTAATGAATCAAGCATCTGTTTGTCTGTCAGTCTGTCAACAGTTCCTCTGATCGACTTCAGACTTGGTGGGTATTTTGTTTTTGCAGCGGTCAAAGTCGATCAGCGTGTTGCTTTGTCTGCTGTAAATCTGCCTGTACAAAGGGAAACATGCATGTTTTAGATGCAAACTCACAACATGGCTGCATTTTTGTGATTATGTGTATTTTATATTGATTTATTCTATTATGTTTTGTATATGAATCTTTACAAGTGTGTCGATACAGAGGCTTGATTAAAACAAAGGTCTCAGCTGTGCTGTTAGGGATGCTCTCATATTTGTTTCAAATGTAATAAATCAAAGGATTTCAGGCTTTTCATCCTTTTTATTTGTTTGGTTCTAACAGCAGCTGGATAAAAACATGCAGGTGATGAATATAATTGTGTGATATTATGAGCATTGTGAATAAAGAAAGAGCAGAGATAGTAAAAAGGAAACAGGTGATGGACGTGAGATTTTCAGAACAAAAGCTCCTCAGTGAGACGATCACCTGGACACAAGGTCAGGCAGCTGGGACTCATCTAGAGAGCAAAATGGAAAAGTGATCTGTGCAGAACATCACTGTTGATTGCAGTTATTTACATCAGACTTCTTCTCTGAGATAAGAGCACCATTTGTGGGAAAGATGACAGTATTTCCAGGCTGGATGCTGTTTGCAGGGAGAACTGAATGAAAGTCTCCTGCACCTCAGCGCTGAGGTCCACACCTGTGAACACAGATGAGGTCAATCTGCTGCAGCACGTAGAGCTTTACTGATCAGCAGGTTCAAAGGATTCAGCAGAGCGTAGAGTCAGAGCTAAATGCCACATCACCATAGAGTTTGTTAACAACAGCTTTCTTTGCCCTTTGTCTCGATGGACTGAATCAGGGATACTCGTCATACTTCACCTCAACCACGTCACTGAGAGACCCCAGCCTGACACAGCAGCAGAGATGATGAAAGCAGAAACAGCAAACAGGTGCTTCAGTTGTGTTTCTCTCTGTGTGTGCGCTCACGCCCACTTGTGTGTGTGAACTTTCCACGTACCTCAGCTTGTTTCTCCAACATGAGCCATCAGGGCTGAAAAACATCACTAACACATGAATTCTTTCTCTTTTTGTTATCACCTGTGATCATGTGTCTCATGTTTCTGTCATTCACCAGTTCTTGTATAGTTACGTATAACTAGACTTCTGTGGGACGTAAATGATTGTTTTGTATGCAGATCTGTACAAAGGATGGAAACACTTGATTACAAAGGAGATCTCAGCTGTGTTGTTATGGATGGACTTCAACGTATTTGTTAAAAAAGAGAATAAAGCAAAGTGTTTTAGCTGTTTGGGAGTTTTTGTTTGATTTGATTCAGTTTTATTTCTATGGAGTCAAATAATAAGAAAGGCTCTAGAACAGCCCTGAGTTTGTCCAGGTGACACTCCTCTGAAGAACAAAGACAAAGAGGAAGAAGGGGATTCGTTTTCAAGTCTTGTTTCTTTCAAAATAAAAGCTGAAATGTTTTGGAAGCATGATAATATTTCAGCCAGGATGCCGTCTCCAAGGAGACCTGCACCTCAGCGCTGAGCTCCACATCACGCCCTGTGAAAGCACAGATATAAATCTGCTGCAGTGAGACGAACTTTACCCAACACAAGTGTAGAAGTAGACATTTGACTTTACCTACAACCTGTTAACAACAAAGCTTTCATTGCCTCTGCTGTTGATGTCATGTAGGACTAATCATACTTCACATCAGCCATGCACACGTCAGAGGATCTCCAGGCTTTCAGTAATTAAGCCAAGCAGATGATGTGAACATAGCAATAGTAAAACATGCATCATAATCAGCTGTACAGTGGGGCAAAAAAGTATTTAGTCAGCCACCGATTGTGCAAGTACCCCCACTTAAAATGATGACAGAGGTCAGTAATTTGCACCAGAGGTACACTTCAACTGTGAGAGACAGAATGTGAAAAAAAAATCCATGAATTCACATGGTAGGATTTGTAAAGAATTTATTCGTAAATCAGGGTGGAAAATAAGTATTTAAGTTTATTACTCTGTATCACACATGAGTGCCCGAGGGAGGCGGGGCTGACTGGGGAGACACAGGAAACAGAGAGACAGGGCTGACTCGACATGAAACGATGAAACGTGGGACACGGGAACAGAAACTAAACACAGGCTGAAATGAACACTGAGGGAGGGAGAACTAAGATTACTGAGAGCCTGATAAATAAGAAGAACAAAAACCAAGAAAAACAAGAGTCAAAGAAAACCAAAAACACAAAGCATTGGGCCAGGACCCACTGCTGTGACATTTATATGTGATAAAAACATTAAAAACTGCTCAGATGTTGAAATCTTTCTACGTATACTTTAGGTTCAGCTCTGCAGCCTGGCATTTGGTTAAGCATGATTCAAACATTTGATTTTGTTTAACTGGTTTTAATTATAGTTACTTTTTGTGAACATTTGTTGCAGCATTTAAAAATACATCATTTATTTTCAAACTTTTATTTGATTTAGAGCATCATATTTGACCAACGTAAATGTTTTAATTTCATATAAAATAACTGAAACAGTGAACTAAATATCTGAAATCTTTCCTTCCTTAAAAGTTATAATCCTACTTAAGTTATAGTGCAAACGCTTAAGCAACAAATATACTTGATGCTAATTAATTAATATTTCCCTTTGATGTTGCAACTATGCGGTCACTTCTGTCTTTAAACAAAATAATATTTTCCAGTTACAGAAATCATAAAGTCCAAACTAAAGTGCTACTGTTGCTATATGCATTTTATATAAATCATGGATGATGGTCCTGACATGAAGGAAGAGAAAGTTACAGGTTGCATCCTTTGACTTTGTCTCCGTGCCTTTGGGCGATTTTCAGAAGGACAGATGTTTCTGTTCAATTCTTAAATCAATTTTTTCAAACACAAACACTATTTTAAAGCTTGTAGAGAGTAAAATATTAATGATAATTATAATAACAATAATAAAAACAAAAGCTCTCAGATCCATCAAACCAAGCAGCAGAAAGAACAATAACTGAAGAGAAAACTTTAACCTTGTAGACTTCATTATGTTCCAGCTGCTCTACAGATGCTGTGACCTCGAACTTAAGCAGAGCGTAACGTATGTGCAGCTCAATAACTTCATAATCAGACCCTGTGGTATTTAGGCAGCAGAACAACTAAGAATAACAACTACAAATAATGTTTTTAGGTTTCTGTTGTACTGCAAGGTTCTGTACAGGAGAACCAAACCAAGAGCAAATATTACGTCTCATTTACACCTGAGCACGAAGAGCCATCAACATTTAGCAAATTGAATCATCTCTGTTTAGATGCAAGAAGAATCATATAGAAATGAAAAAGTAGAAATAGAAATCCAGAGCAAAGATATCCTCTAATTCAGCGTAGCACATGTGCAGCTGCTGCGATTCACGTAAGCATTCGGCTCGTCGCTGCTGCAGATTTTTCTCTCGCTGTTCTGGCTCACAGCGCTGCAAACACAAAAATAAATATCCCCAAAGGTGTGAAAGGGAGCTAATTAGTAAGAGTATTGTTACTCTCCGCAGGAGTAGTCCAGCAGTAGAAATCAGTCCAATAACAAGGTGTGTAACATCTAGCAGGGTGACAGAAAAACCCAGGGTAACTTCTAAGGACCTCAACGTCTCTCTCACATTGTGTTTTTTAAACATGCTTCCATTTGTCACTTCAGTCTTTACTCTGAAATACAGGAAGAGAAATCATGGCTGAAACAATTTCTCATGAAACCAGGGGTGTGGTCCAACAGTCAGTTTGGTGAGGAAGGTTCCTAACTGAGAGAAGTGACCCAGAAGTATCTGTGTAGCAGCCACAATGAATCCAGACCATGAGCTTTATTAACTGATCAAAGTCTCTTCTTTCATCTTCTGTATCATTCAGTTTGCATTGGTAATGCCCATTATTGTAATGCTTTTTTAAGACGAGCAAAACTTTATTTCACTTTGGGTTAGCTGGGATAAGTGATGGATGGAGGGAATTTTACTTCAGCCACAGAAATCCTAAACAGGAAGGAGGAGCAGAGTTACAGTGGATCACTATCCAGCAGGGAAACAAGGTTTATTTCAATTTCTTGGCCATGAGTGAGATTTACTGAGTGGGCAAATTAGGGAGACGACACCATCAGATCCCGAGCCCTCCATGTGTTAATCAAGAGACGGCTGCTGTGCTACATCCATAAATAATGAATAAATTAGGAGCTAAAGCTGAAAGGACAGTTTATTTGTACCATCTTCACGTGAACACATTCAAGAACATCACAGATGAAGAAACATTAAAAACTTCCACACTACATAAAGCAAGAAAAATAGTTTTTCTTTCAGGTGGTTTCAGAAAAACAGAAACATCAAACATCTCCAAGACTCTCTTTGAAAGAACTAAAAACCTTTGTTCTCATGGTCCAATCATGAGTGAACTCCCCGATGAAGCCTTGTGTGCTAAAACATGTCAGAGTTTTAAAGGTTAAACATGAGTTTCCAAAACGTTTTGCTGGAGAACAATGAACTATTTGACTGAGTTTCAATCATTTACAGACGAGCAAAACCAGGACAGAGAAAAAAGGACAAAACTGACTCAGTAAAAAACAGAAAAGAAGATCCCATGTAGATCTGTATTATGTAGAAGTTCAGCCCAGCAACCAGTTCAGTTCAACACAAGTTTAAATGATTCTATCTGAACTCTGTGGAGCCTGATCTCAAGCTTTTTGAGTCTGACACAGAAACCAGAGGATCTTTCTGTGTCTTCAGATTCACTGTGATCCAGTGATGGGAGTGATTTCAGCCCTGAGTGATCGCGCTGATGTTTGCACAGAGCAGACAATGAGGTGAATGTTTGGGCACATTGGTAACAGTGAAACAGTTTATTAGTAACGTGGGATCGTTTGTGTTCAGAGTATGAACTGAGATTCCTGAAGCTCTTGTCACACTGGTCACAGCTGTAGTTTCCTTCCATGTGTCCACGTTCATGAAGGTTACGATGACCTGACTTTGAGAAGCTTCTCTCACAGTGTCTGCACTTGTGTGGTTTCTCTCCTGTGTGGACTCCTTTGTGTGATTTAAGCTGACTTTCAGTGGTGAAGGATGACCCACACTGATCACAGAGGTGCTTTTTAACCCCACTGTGAATCAGTTCATGTTGTTTTAAGTGATGTGATGTGGTGAAGCTTCTCCCACATTCTTTGCAGTATTTCAGTTTGTCTCCAGTGTGTCTACGTTGATGTACTTTTAGGGTATTTTGCTGACTGAAAGTTTTTCCACAGAGGTCACAATGAAAGTCTTTCCCACCACCACAGTGATGACAGGGTTGAGAACTGGATCCATCTGTGTCGCTCTGCTTCTAAACAAAGACACAAAGACAGTGCAAGTCAGTCCTTCAACATTTGTATCCTGAACGTCGCCTGAAATAAAGAGCATCTCTGCAGACGTCCAACTACATTTGACTGTTTCAGTTAACACACTCAGTTTACTGGGCTGCAATAACTACAATACTACCACCATAATACTACAGTAATACTAAAATCATAACTGAAAGGAAAATCTGAATAATCACTCAGAGCTGCTTTACCATGCAGTAGAATTGCTAACATGCTAACACAGTTTAATGAGCAGAGTTGTTCCAAACAGTCAGGCTAAAATGACAAGATAACAATATAAATACATACCTCACAGTAGCTGCACTTGTAGAGTCTCTTTCTGGTGTGGATCTGTTGGTGTTGTCTCAGGTGACGTGGAGATTTAAAAGTTTTCTCACACAGGTCACATTGATAAGGTCTCTCCTCAGTGTGGGTAAACATGTGTTGTTGTAACTGTGCGTCTGTTGTAAACTGTTTGCCACACTGTTCACAGCAGTACACATCATGTCTGGTGTGAATGCGTAGGTGTCTATTTCGGCTCTCTCTCTGGCTGAAAGTTTTTCCACAGATGTCACAGCTGTATGGCTTAATTCCAGAGTGGATAACTAGATGACTCTGTAAGCTGCTACTACGAGTAAAAGCTCTGCCACACTGATCACAGCTGTACGCTTTAACTCCACTGTGGATGAGTTGGTGTTTTTTTAGGGAACGCTTCAAGGAAAAAGACTTTCCACACAAGTCACAGCTGAACGGTCTCTCTCCAGTGTGGATGACCTGATGATGTTTTAGTGAAGCCTTCAGAGTAAACTCCATCCCACACTCGTCACAGCTGTATGCCTTAATTCCAGAGTGGGTAACTAGATGACTCTGTAAGCTACTACTGTGAGTAAAAGCTCTGCCACACTGATCACAGCTGTATGCCTTAATTCCAGAGTGGGTAACTAGATGACTCTGTAAGCTGCTACTGTGAGTAAAAGCTCTGCCACACTGATCACAGCTGTACTTTTTAACTCCACTGTGGATGAGTTGGTGTTGTTTTAGGCAACGCTTCCAGGAAAAAGACTTTCCACACAAGTCACAGCTGAACGGTCTCTCTCCAGTGTGGATGACCTGATGATGTTTTAGTGAAGCCTTCAGAGTAAACTCCATCCCACACTCATCACAGCTGTATGCCTTAATTCCAGAGTGGGTAACTAGATGCTTCTGTAAGCTGCCACTGTGAGTAAAAGCTCTGCCACACTGATCACAGCTGTATGCCTTAATTCCAGAGTGGGTAACTAGATGACTCTGTAAGCTGCTACTTTGAGTAAAAGCTCTGCCACACTCATCACAGCTGTATGCCTTAATTCCAGAGTGGGTAACTAGATGACTCTGTAAGCTGCTACTGTGAGTAAAAGCTCTGCCACACTGATCACAGCTGTACTTTTTAACTCCACTGTGGATGAGTTGGTGTTGTTTTAGGCAACGCTTCCAGGAAAAAGACTTTCCACACAAGTCACAGCTGAACGGTCTCTCTCCAGTGTGGATGACCTGATGCTGTTTTAGTGAAGCCTTCCCAGTAAAACCCTTCCCACACTCGTCACAGCTGTATGCCTTAATTCCAGAGTGGGTAACTAGATGACTCTGTAAGCTGCTACTGTGAGTAAAAGCTCTGCCACACTGATCACAGCTGTACGCTTTAACTCCACTGTGGATGAGTTGGTGTTTTTTTAGGGAACCCTTGAAGGAAAAAGACTTTCCACACAAGTCACAGCTGAACGGTCTCTCTCCAGTGTGGATGACCTGATGCTGTTTTAGTGAAGCCCTCACAGTAAAAGCCTTCCCACACTCGTCACAGGTGTGTTTTTTCTCTCCCTTTCTTCTGTGAGGTTTGTCGGCCTCCTGAGAGCGCTGACTTCTGGCTCCATGTTGGTCCTGCAGTGACAGAGATACAAACAGAGGCAGTGAGTGAAATGCAGTCGTGGAACAAACTCAACCTTCAAACTCCATTAACACTAGTTTTAAACCTGAAGGTGGAGCGTGGCACCAAACACCTTAAAGGTCTCTTATCCCCACCTGCTGGTAGTTCTAACACATTACATCCAACCTGCTGTTAAAGATAATTCATGACTGTTCAAACACTAAAATCATGCCCATCCCTCCTGATTGTACGCACACACACACACACACACACACACACACACACACACACACACACACACACACACACACACACACACACACACAATTTTATAATTTAGATTATTTTGTTGTTTCCTATTACATATTTCTATAATTTGTATAGATTTATACAGAATTATTCAGTGATAATAAATCCTATGTTTGTTTATTCTAAAGGAACCCCGTTAGCTTCCACAACAGATGTTGCTCGTCTTCCGTCAAATACTCACATAAAATATTACACAATAAAGTGGATTCAAGATATCCACATAATTTCACTCTTACATCCACAGTGAGGTTTCACAATTGTTCAAATATAAGCAATCAATAATAATAATAATAATAATAATAATATTTCTCTGTCAGCCTTCTCGGTTACGAATCGTCTTCTGCTCCTCTGTCATGCGGCGTCCCACAGGGCTCAATTTTAGGGCCACTGCTCTTTTCACTGTATCTATTGCCTCTGGGTTCTATCCTTAGAAGGCATGGGATCTCATTTCATTGTTATGCCGATGCCAAATTTATTTGCCACTAAAACACAAGGATGGCATCTCCATAAAACCTCTATTTATATATACACATCACTCTATTTATATATACACATCACTCTATTTATATATACACATCACTCTATTTATATAAAACCTCTATATATTTCATATATCAGTCTACTCTTCATTCTATCAGACACAGTTATCACAGCTCCTACATTTGCTTTTTACACATATAAGCATTCAGCCAAATGTAATAATGCCAACATACTGAAGGAACAATATTTGTCTCTTATATATGAGACATCTGTATACACACTGTCACAGATACTTGTCTGTGAGTGAAGTGATTAATATAATAACTATAATATTGGCCATATTATATTTACATTACCACAGTGAGATGACTTTAGTCTCATGAACAACATCAGCTAATTGTTATTTACAGCTAATCTTAAACGACTGTTCAGCACAGAAATGAAGCCCAACAATCATGTTTCACAGTCCTGTGGTCTCAGCCTCAGATACTCATCAAATCACACAGAGCTCATGTAGAAACAAATGAGTGAGGTCTTCACTCACCCCGGTTCTGTTAGCCGTCAGGGCTGGCTTTCAGACTGGGGTCTGGGATGCGGGGCCTCCCTGCTACTGCAGATAAGGAGGTGGTCCGCTTGCCTCCACCCCAGAGAGAAGGGTTACATCTCCTGGGTCTAGGTGCGGCTTGCCCCTCTGAGGGTGGGGGTACCTGGACCTGGGATATAGAGTATGTTTGGGGAGTGCGACTGTCTGTGCAGTGTCTATTTGTGTCTGTCTACACGTTGGGTGAGTGCCGAGTATTTGGTGGTGCATATGGGGTGGGAATGCACGTCTGTGTCTATATGTCAGGTTGGGTCTTAGACTCCACCTCTCTGGGTTCATCTCAGGCCCTCTAAAGTACGGAGGCCTATCTCCCCTCACCACACTCCCTGCCGGTGGCTGATGCCCTCAGACATTGGTGTGTTAGTGGTTCTTGTCCACTAGGGCTGGGCGCTCATGTATGTACCGGCTCACTCCTGGTGGCCGATTGGCGGGGCCTGGTGCCTGTGGCCCGGCTGGGCTCCTTCCCGGGGGTTGGGATGCCCTCAGGCCTCTGGGCCTGAAGCTCGGTCCTCTCTGGCACAGCTGGCTGCCGGCAGAGCCCGCGGGCACGCCACTGCAACCCCCTCTGGCCTCTGCTCCGTAGCTGCGGGGTGACCTCTCCTTTGGGGCTCTACTCAGCTCTTCCCAGGAGGGTGGCACGGTTCCTCCCCCCTTTGGTGGTCCTCCTCGGGTCCTTGTACTCTGGGACCTCTTGATATCTGGGGCCTGGATCTCCTCCATACCTGCTTCATACCCTGGTGGACGGGGCTGTGGCTCCCCACACTCCCTAGCAGATCGTTACATGGAGAAACCTTTGGAATACAAGCATGCTGATCCACACAGGTATGCACACAGGTGTACACACAGGTGTTCACAGACGCGGACTACAGCTTTCTTGGCTGCTGCCTCAAAGCACACTGTGCGCTGTCTATCTTGCATGCTGCACAATATCGTTTATTATTTAGTATCTACTGTTATCTACTGTTAGCTAGTTTATTGTGATGGTGCTGTTTTTATTATGTTGCTCTTTGTTGTTTGCTTTCTCTTCTGTTTTTTTTCTCCATACAGGTGACCCAGGAGTTTTGTTTGTGTTTTTTTTTTTTCTTCCCCCCCTCTCACCGTCTCTTCTCCCCTTTGGTTTTCTTTCTCTCCCTCTCTTTCTTTCATTCTTTCCCCCTGTCCTATCCCACAGTCATGTCTGTCCCGTTTGTAGCAACTGAAAATAAAATAAATTCATAATTATAATAAAGGTCAATCAAATGGACCAATATGGCAAGGCCATGATGATCCACTTGGTAAAATAAATCCGCTTGGCATCTTTCTTGGCCTTAAGACAACAATTCTGATGGCTAAAGATCCAAACGGGACACAAAAAATAAAATAAAAAGAAACAAATGAACTAAATATGTTCTCCTTCATTTCTGTCAAACAAAGCTGTATGAAACGTTTCCAGCTGTTAGTATCATGGTTGCTAGGCAACCCGGGAAGCGCGACGGAGGCTAGACGTCCCATTTCACGAGCCTACGAGCCTCGCACTTCGGCCTTAGCGGTCTTTGAGTACGCGGCCCTTGAGGACTTTAAAGCTGCAGAACCTGAATCGGGATACAGCCATGATGATCTCCAGCCTCGTGCTCGCCAACATTCTCACCTGAGTTAAGAAGACGATCACTGAAATGGTCTCAGCAGGTCCTTTGATGACAGCAATGAAATGCAGTGGTAAGGCTTTTTGGGGATTAAGTTCGTTTTCATGGCAAAGAAGGACGATGCAGTTCATCTGATCACTCCTCATAACATTCTGGAGTGCAGGCAAAATGCTATTATAAAAACTTAAGCAGCAACTTCTCCAGGTTCCAATATTTATGCAATTCTCAAACCTTTTGGCCACGACTGTATAACCTCTTCTGAAGTTTAGTGGATATTATACATGGTTATGCTCAGGATGTGTCGGCCAGTTTCCACTGGAAACGCCTTTTGGTTAAACTGTCAGCGAGGAATTTGCATTTGCACTGTTACATTTTTATATAACTTTAATGCACATAAACAACAGCTGCTTGTTTCAGTGAAAATACATTGATGGCTTTTTAATAAAGTTGTGCAGCTGGAAAGTATTTTGTCTGCTGTCAATTCTATCGTCAGCTACATCGTTATGGCAAATGTTCAAATGTATATGGTGATAAATATCTTTGGTCATATGGTCCTGCTCTGTCTGTCACCTTCTGTGTTGAGCTCATTGTTTCCTCTGTAGTGGCTGAGCTGAGTCCAAGTAGCTGAAAATGTTCCTCTGCTGCTCCGTCAGACTCTCCTCCTCCTGCTGATCAGCTGGGACACAAAACAGATCTTTGTTAGGCTCCACACTGCACTGAAGAGTCAAAGTGTCTCATATGTTCATCTGACAAGTAAAAGAACACATTTTTGTTTCCCGAGGTGGGCAACTTGTTGGAAACAAACACAAAAGCTTTGAGCACTGATACCTGCCATTGCTGGCATTGAAAGATGCAACGCCAGCAATGTGGATTGTCAAGACTCAAACCAATCATCAGGCAAAAACAACAGAGATCAAATGTATCAATCACCTGGATCACCTGCTGAGAAAGAAAAAAGAAAGCAAGCAGAAGAGAACAAGAGTAATAGAATAAACAACATCACAATGATATATGGGAATATGACAGTAAATACTAAATGTTAAACATTATTGTGCAGCACATAAGATCAACAGAACACAGTGTGCTTTGAGGTAGGAGCCAAAAAGGGTGTAGTTTGTGGGTGTGATCACCCGTGTGTACACCTGTGAGCATGGACGCGCTTGTTTTTTGTTTTTTAAAAGGTTCCTTCATGTAATAATCTGCTAGAGGGTGTGGGGGGGCCACAGCCCCGTCCTCCAGGGCGTGAAGCAGGTGTGGAGGAGATCAAAACTCCAGACATCCAGAGGCCCCCAGAACACAAGAGACCAAGGAAGACCAACAGAGGGGCAGCTGCGCCACTGTCCCGGAAAGAGCTGAGGAGAGTCCCAGATGAGGGCTCACTCAGCAGCCGCGGAGCAGAAGCCAGGGGGAGTTGCAGTGACGCGCCCGTGAGCTCCGCCGGCAGCCAGCTGCGCCTGAGTGACCGAGCCCCAGGCCGAGAGGCCGGGGGCACCCCGCCTCCGAAGTGGCCCGAGCGAGCCCCAGGCTCCAGGCCCCGATAAGCGGCCGCCAAGGAGTGAGCCGGTACATACATGAGCGCCCAGCCCTAGTGGACAAGAACCACTAACACACCAATGTCTGAGGGCATCAGCCACCGGCAAACGCTACACAGTGCCGTCCAGCAACTATTTTTCTATTGTTGCACTACCTGCTCTGTACACGCAGCGTCGAGCAACGGTGGAGACGGAATTTCAAGCAGGACAACATTTTGCTGCAACAACAAAACGTGAGACATTTGTTGTTTTATGTTTATTTATTGTTATGAGAGAATCATGATCTCAATTCTAAGCCAAAAAAAATCGTGATTCTCATTTTATGCAAAATCGTGCAGCCCTAACATTAACACAAAACTGTTGTTTCACCAGAGAAACACACATGAAGAGAGAGAGAGAGACAATAACAGCTACCAAACAGTCGTCATAATTCGTCACACAATGAGAAAAGGACAAATCAACAAGTAACAATGACTAATTAATATTAAAATCTGTAACATAATGTATTGTTTGGAGTTTAGTCTGATTGGTTCAGGATGAGCTGCCATTATCCAATCACACGTCTGCCTACCTGCATCTTTTCTCTTTTTTCTAACCTGAGCACCTGATGGCTTTGAACTTTTGTTGTCCATCTTCCATTGGTTTGAATTTTGCGCTCCAGTACAAACACAAATCCCCCAACCCGAGGATCAGCACAATTAACCTAACAGACCTACACCTTAGTTCACAGATTCACTTTGTCTAAGGTTGATTTCTGGGATTTCACACAACCCAGGATTCAGATCGTGAATCCATGATGGGCTTGGATTTACATCATTATAAATGAAATGTGCTCTACTTGGAAGCAGCCGGCCCCGCCCCTTTTGACGGCTTGTGTGAGACTTTAAATCATCAAACTGTAAATTATAAATTTAAATTGTTATTGATCCTTTACCCCGAGTCCTAAAGTGTAGATTTATTTTCTTACTCTTCTTATATTTATTGTTTGTTTACTTGCACCGCTGTAACTGCAGCCTCGTCGTCTCGTCTCTCTATATGCTGGACTGTCTGTAGCGGAGATGACAATAAAGTTTCCTTTGACTTCAGCAGCGCGCAGGCGCACCGAGGGCTCTCGCGCTCACGTTATAGAATTTAGAAAAAACATCGGTGCAGATTATAAGTCTGTATCATAATATCTGTTTGTTGTTTTTATTTTGTTTTGCGAGTTGGTTATTAGATGCCGCTCCAGCCAGCCAGAGACTCCCCGCCCTCTCCTCCCTGTGCCGCCAGCAGCAGGCGCACCTCGCAAACGGAGGGCGCCCTTACTCCCAGCAAATGGCTGATAGAAAACCGATCGGTGCCTACGAATTTCCCAATATGCGCTGGCATGACGTCGGGGAAGCATGGGTACGACCGATTATTTTATTTTTTTCTTGCCCGTGATGCCCCCCCCACCACGATGCATTCTATTGGTTTGCACACTTACACACACCCAGCTGTGGTTTCCTGTTTTGCTGGACTCTGGAGAGCCCCGCCTTTAACGCTCTTCTCTCACAGAGAGCAACAGAAAACTTGGAAAAACTCCAGATTGACTGAACTCAGTTCAAAGTTACCTTGACACCTTTAGATGTGAGACGTAGTGATGGTCCGCTTGAAGCTGACGCTCCGGTGCGTGTGTCAGAAAGATCAACGCGCTGCTTCAGAAGCACCGTGTCGAGGCTTGATTCGTTTGGCCAGAGTCACGTGATCAGTGACGTCTGAAGCTTCGTTTAGAACGTACCTCTTTTTAAATCGAACTTTATTGAAACACAATGAGTATACAACATACAAACAGATGAAGTTTACAAAAGAACAGAACATGAACATACAGAACCAGGAGTAAAAAAATGATGATACGAGTAGGCGAAAAAAATCAACATATAAATATTGTTCTGAGAGGCTTTTTGTTGGTTGAGTCTGAAATTGATTGTATGTACAATTCATATCCTTATAAAAAGGCAGAAATATGGTGTTTTATTAATAAACTTACATTCATGGATATAAAATAGCTAAAAGTATTAACAAATTTTTTATAAAAAAACATTTATCATTCATCCTGGGGAACTTAAAGAAAAAGAATAAAACATTTTCCATCGTAAAGAAAACTCCCTTAAAATATGGACAATAACAAAACTGCTAAATTCTTCCAGAATCTCTGTGTAGAGGAACCAAAAGAGATGTGCCACAGTTTCTGGATGATCCCCACAGAAAGTTCAATTAGTATTTATGTCTCTTTTAAATGTTACCATATAGTGACTGGCTGGGTCACATTTATGAAGAATTTTATATGAGATTTCCTTCACCTTGTTCACAATTAGATATTTATGGGATCATCCAGACTGTCTTCCAGGTGATATCTGGAACATGTCGGTTCCAGTAAGATATTCTATATATGGGAGAGACATGATATCTTCTTGGAATAAACTACGTATTCTCTTATTGCTGTTACCAAGTTCCTGTGAAAAGCAGATTTTTCCCACTGCTGACTCAGCTGGATCAGGGAGAGTGACTGAGGCAGATATTGAGCTGTCAGTGTTTTTATATAACATTAAAGTCCCTGAGGGTATGGCACCAAGCACCATTGAGAATTCCCCAACACTGTTTGACAAGTTTGACGAGCATCTTGACTTTTGGTCTTTGGATATTAACAGTCCTGGATATGTGACTTCTTGTTTAACAGAAATGTTACAGAGAGCATTTGCAGTGCAGCCTTTAATTGCTAGTAATTCACATTTTTTTAGATTTCGACATAAAGCAGATGCCTCAGAGAAATCACTAATAACACTAAGGGCTGGACGGATTTGATTTGCATTCTTCAAGAAGAGTGTGGTGTCATCAGCTAGCTGGCTGATGATGAGCTCCTTATCAGCTGTGCTGATTCCTTGTATAACAGGTCAAATCTCGGGGTGGAGTCTTAATCATTTTAATTGAGCTATTGCCATTCGTGTACAAGGTTTTGATAGCTTTACAGAAAAATGCCAAATTTTTCCAAAGAGTGGAAAATAAATTGATGTTCAATTGTATCAAAAGCCTTTTAAAAATCCAGGAAGAGAATGAAGCTATAGTCAGATACCAAATCAGAGTAATCAAGTAGATCTAAAACCAGTCTCATGTTCTTAGAAAGGTGTCTGTTTCTCATAAAGCCTGATTGTGTCTCATCGATAATTGTGTCCAAGAACTCTTTCATTCTGTTAGCAAGTACTAAAGCCATAATCTCATAGTCATCATTGAGCAGACAGATGGGTCTCCAATTGTCAATAAGAAGTAAGTCTTTGTTTGGCTTTGGAATAAGTGTTATGAGACCCTGAGTAAGAGTAGGAGGGAGGATGTTATTCTCTACACTTCCTATGAAAAGCTGCAGTAAGAACGGAGCCAGGAGATTAGAAAATGATTCATAAAACTCTGCAGTTAAACCATCTGTGCCGGGAGATTTGTTGGCCTTAAGTGCAGAAATAGGATTACAAACGTCCTCCACAGTCAGAGGGCTGTCACAGTGACTTCTATCTTCCACAACAATAGTTTTTAGGTTTTTAATATTATTGAGAAACAGCGTTGAGACATATATATATATATTCTACTTTTCTAAATGATTGACTATTTCAATGGAGAACCTAAATGACACGGACCCGTGTTTGTTATTACATATCTCTATTTTGAATGTGACAAGTCTATCATTGCCTGTTATTCATAGGTATTAACAGAGTTTTTGGCCTTTTTTTCCTCTATAAAAGCTAATTGACTCTTTACAGTGGCCTGCTATGGTTAATAATAACATGTTCAGTCATGAGTGAAATCAAAGCTTTTCTTCACTTTAGCATTTAACATTCCCAACAATATAATGTGATACCTTAATTAAAACACAGCTAATAAAACACAATTTTCTTAATGCAAACATCAGTGACTCAACATTAGCAACCAAAGGGTTCAGTCTGCAGCTCACACTCATGTGAAGCTACAGCCTCCCCCTTTAGTCTCTGTCATCCTTCTGCTCCTGCACAAACAAAGCAAGACAAAACCTCCACCCTTCTTCTACAGGCTGGGTGAATTGTTGTGGACATTCACTAATCCTAAAGTCGGCACCGTTTTTGTCTCAGTATCAAGTCAGTTAAACTTTTAGTCGTCAGTCCGTCACAGTCCAGTCACATGCATACATCCACACACATTCATACCAGATATTGCTGATAATGGAGTCTCACGCGCAGCCTATTCGAGCCTCCATCACCAGCAAGATGACGTCATCATTTTAAAGGAAAACAGCTCCTTGTTTTTGGACTGGATTGACTCGCTGCAATCCTTTTAGGCTCAGGACTTCTCATGTGATCAATGTCACATATAAGTGAATTTCTCCCAAGCCCATTATAATCATGGAGAAAAACACTTTGCCACTGTTTCCAGTAAGAATATTTTATAGCGCTTTAAAGTTCAACCTCTCAGGTCTGGATTAAAGAGCTGATTTGTTAAATCGGGAACTCACAAAATACCAAAATATCACCACCGGTGGATCACACCTCTCAGATGTTCTTATCTCAGTGCACTGTAACAAAAGCACAAACAAACGCAACCAATAAAATACTAATAAAGTAACAAATACTGGGGCCCATTGCAAACATGTCCAAGCATAAAACCATCTTTCTCTCTCTTAGAGAAAGAAAACAATCCAAACCTCACTGATAAAATCAACCTAGTGTCAAGCAAAACCCAAAAATCAACCAAAACTTCACCAGAAAGTTTTCCTCCCTCCCGGGACAATATTGTGCAGGAATACAGGCACCGTAACTCCTTTTTGCACTGACAAAAACATGTTGGATTTACTTGATTCAATAGTGGACACTGGTTGCACACAAAGGTTTTGCTTTGGCAGAAACTTAAACAACTGAGTTAAATCAACACAACCTTTTCATATTCAGTAAACCTGCATGTTGTGTTCATAAAACACGATTGAAACATGTTCAGATGGAGTAAGTTGAGCTCCTGGAACATTTTAATCCTTCAATTGAAATTGAATGGGTCTACAACAACTACCATCCTCCTATCTCTATCCTGGTTGCAGCAGGGCTGGGAAATAACCCTGAAGTGATAGGTTACCAGGCAGGGTACACCCTGGACAGCTCACCAGTCTATCAGATAGAAACACACAGCCGTTTACATTCATGGATAATTTAGCCCAGGACCTTCTTACTGTGGAGCAACAGCACTAACCAGCATGCCAACAATGGAGGAAATACAGGAAAGCTATGATTTCCTGTATTTGAGGCAGAATTCTTTTGTTCTTGCCCTTGACAGGTTAATCCACAATAAATAGCAACAGCATGCATGTGGTGTGTGTGTCGTTGTCTGCCTCTTATAACTCCAGTGATTTTCCTGTAGTTTGAAATCTTATGCGGTGTTGACACAATAATTTGTTGTAAACCAGGAAATTCCCAACTGTGGTAGAAAGCACAGCTTAGCCTGAGCAAATGTTCAAAGAAAAGTCGTCACTTCCTGATTTCTGCTTCACTGATAAATATTGTCACACTGGGGTTTTTGCAAATGATATCAGTGAGCACTGTGTGGCAGCTGGAGTCAGACAACTGAAGCTCCCACAATCAAGACCACAAACAGCTTTCAAAGGAGATTTGAAGCTTTTCTGGCAGCAAGCTTCATGATTTATGGGACTGGAACTGGAACAGAAACTACCTGATCACCAATGGTGAGCTGGCATGGAATTATTTTTATGACATTTTATCAAAGTTATAAATAAGCATGCCCATTAACACATAGTGAGTGAGCATGTTGTCTTCCCACGCAGTGAACAGCGGATGCTAATGTTTTTGTCACTTTTTACAGAGTCAAACTCAAAGTAAGGTCAGTGCTTCCACGCTTTAAACGCTGCACGCTCACACTCTCTCCACACTCGATAGATTATCCATTGTTCATCTGCACACAGCTGCGGTTTTAGTAACGCAGTAACGCAGCGTGCTTACGGGAAAGTAACAGTAATCTAATTACCTTTTTTGCAATAGTAATCCCTCACTTTACTCGTTTCTTGAAAAAAGTAATCGGATTACTGCCCATCTCTGGTTGGAGCTGTGCACTTGTGGGTTCAACCTTGTGTACACGTTTATCTTTGCTGTGTGTACTTGTACCTCTGAGTGGAAGCTGAACTCTTGAGTTCGAGTATCGAAGCATCAGCTGTGACGTTAAAGTCCAAACAGCTCGTTCATTTGACGTGCAAATGAACGAAGGTAACGCCGTTTTCATGTGGATGTGTCACTGAGACACTTTCCACATCCACAGCTCACAAAATGGGAAAACTATAGAAGTATAACAATGAAGAAGTTACTATGTTACGGGTCCCAAGGATGAAGACCTCGATGACAAATATGTTACCTGTAAAAGCAGGTGAAGAGCAGAGTAAGGAAGACACGATGCGTCTCTGCTTTCCTCCAGAACGTGTCTGAGTCTGATTTATTTCACACAAATAAATGCTATAAAACACTAAACATGAGCTTTCAATATACTGTTCAGCTGGTTCCTCATTCACATCAATTACATTTACTTATTTCACAACATCAGTGAAATATACTCTTTTTAACTGGTTCAGTTTCTCAAGTTCACACTTCTTTCCATAACAGCTACATCCTTTTATCATATCAATAAACACATCACATTGTCTTCTGCAGTGTCTTACTGGCTAAACAGTTCTATTCAATAACAGCATTGGTAAATACATTACATTTGTTCCCTCCAGTAATTTACTGGCAAAATCACTATTTAGTGCATCATGAAACACAGCTTGTTGAATCAACCCATGAATGCCTCTGTTAGCTACACAGAGTTGCTCAGAGTGCTTGTGTTACACTAGCTAATCTACTCAGTCACTTTAACAGAACTATTAACATTCACATCTCACAGAACTGATTTGATTGGAGCATTACAACACGTTTGCACAGAGCATAGGAGCGCACTGACTCTGCTTCACGAGCGCTCCACCTAACGAGCGGGCTCGCGGTGCGGTCGCGCGGGACACTCCTCTGGTTTTCTCCCGTGTTTACATATAAATAACTTTGGCGGACCGCCTTAACTCTCCCATTCACATTAACGTGGGTAACCATGGTGACAATAAACAACATTTTCGGTGCGAGCACCGTGTACCGACCTGTAAAAGCAGGTGAAGAGCAGAGTAAGGAAGACACGATGCGTCTCTGCTTTCCTCCAGAACGTGTCTGAGGAAGCAGCGGAAGGTGGGCTCCACTTACTGCTCCCCGAAACCCCGGAGCAAGCACCAAAGTTCCGCCCTCACTGCTTTCTAACATAAAATGAATCCCCGTTACATGGATTTTCTATCCTCTTAAAGAAACTGAAAATAAATACATATAGCAATGAAAAATGTCCCGTTACATGAGTGTTTTACACAAAATAATATTCATGTGGTCATTCCCTCACAGGGGTGCCACAACTACACTGCTGTTTTGACAGAGACACAGTGTGTTTATCTAACTTGGCTGAAGCCAAAGTTCTCCAGACAAATTCAGTCTGTTTCTGCCAAGTGTGAACTCACTGGATGAGCGCCAGATACACAGAATCAAAAAGGGATAAATTACTTTTCTTATGTCATGTTCCCGTCACAAACTGGCTCAAGGAGAGGGGAAGCAGGAGTCCACAGATGAAATGTTCCTATAAATAAAGTGGAATTTATTCAAACTTTACCAAAACTTCAACACATCAAATACAAGCAGCTCAGCAGGGAGTGGATGTGTGTTGCATGTGCCAGGTGGATGCAGAGAGAGGCCAGGGCCACGTTCAAACCTGAACACGCTGCACAGTGTTTTGTTCCATTTGTTAGGGATGAATGAAATGCTTCCTTGAAAGGATGTGTGCAGTCACCAGTGGGCGTGGAAGCATGTGCGCCCTCATTTGGTGGGTGTGCACGAAAAGTCATCCTGTCACACAGCAATGCCTACATAAATCACACCACTCTGCTTAAAATAATAATGTTTAGTGAAGCAGGTGAAGCAAAGGGCTGCTTTTAATAGGCTGGGAGACCCAGGTGTGCTGCTTTAGCTGCTGAGCCTCTTATGACAGAACAGCGGAGAGTGGTAAGAAGGGAGGAGGGGGTCTGGCTGTGTTTGTGAACGATAGATGGTGTAACTCTGGGCATTTCTCTATCAAAGAGACGCTATGCTGTAAGGACATTGAGCTGCTAGCGGTTAGCATGAGACCGTACTATCTACCACGAGAGTTTACACACGTGATTATGATAGCTGTGTATGTCCCGCCCTCTGCTAACGCTGCAGCAGCCTGTGAGGTCCTGCACACTGTAACCAGCAGACTCCAAACACAGCACCCTCAGGCCCTTTTCCTGATCTCTGGGGACTTTAAAGATGATGTAACCATTTAATTATGGTTACATAATTAATTATGTAATTAATTATGCAAAATG
Organism: Aulonocara sp. 'chitande type north' Nkhata Bay; assembly: GCF_057382095.1. Lineage (NCBI taxonomy): Eukaryota > Metazoa > Chordata > Actinopteri > Cichliformes > Cichlidae > Aulonocara > Aulonocara sp. 'chitande type north' Nkhata Bay. Next base: position 73,572,587 of record NC_141346.1, read on the forward strand.
CAAAACGCTCAGCTGTGTCTCCAATCAAAGCTCTGTAACTTCAGAGGTGATGTTCATATGTTGACTAATGGTTTTCTTTCATTTTTGATGTACTGCAGAATATTTGTATAAAATCCAGGCCAGGAAAATCTCCTTCATGTGTTTCTGTGTTTTGTCTTCAGCTACGTTGACACAAAGGCCTCTGCTGTGACGCTCACACCTTTGATAAAGTCTGGAGAGTGTCAGCTTCCTGTTTATAGATACAAAAATATGTAATGTTGTGAACTCTGGCCGCAGCGGCGCAAGAAAAAGGAGAATTACGGGAAGCACTCACAACAGGTAAAATCAAAATAACAAAGTAAAGTACGATAAAATAAAAAACAACAAAAGAACAACACAATATACTTCCCCGTACTGTTACTGCTAACCTCTGTTAACCTAGTAACTCTTACCTTCTAACTGACAGCTGGTCAATAAACGAGCTCCATAAACGCTCCATATTCACCTTTACATGGAATATAAAGGGAAAAGAAGAAACACAGTGCTGTGTCAGCGTTAGACATATAGATATATCCTTGCTTTTAATACATTTGAAGGTGGGTGGGAGAGGTGCTTCTCCGCGTAGTCTACGGTCTCTTTGGGATCGCTAAAGCTTTTCCTCACATCACCATGGGTCACTAACAGCTTTGCAGGGTATAGCAGTCTGTACCTGACGCCTTTCATCCCACGTAGTCTTCCTCTCATATTTGCAAATGCGGCTCTGCGTTTCCAACAGAGGGAGGGAAATCTGGGAGGATGTTTATTTTAAAAACCCTTATACATCAGGTTCTTGTTCTCTGCAGCTTTCAGCAGAATTTCCTCACCAATGTGGTAGTAGTGCAATCTCAAGATGATGGGCCGAGGAAGATGACTTTGTTTGGGACGCTGGCGATTCACTCTATGTGCTCGATCGATGAGTGGCTTCTCCTCGAGAGATAGCGCCTCCGCCAACAGGTGTGAACCAACTCAGTCATCTTGGGTCCCTCTGTGCCTTCTGGTATTCCTGCAGTTCTTAAATTATTCCTCCTGGAGTGCCTCAAGAGCTCCACATCTCTCATCTAACTTCTTTACCTCCGCAGACAAACGCTACACAGTGGCCTGGAGAGTGGCGATGGTGTCAGAGTGGTTCGAGGCACAGTCCTGCAGTTCAGTCAAAGTGTTATCATGCCTGGCCACGTCGCTTTTTATGTCCGAAATTGAGGGCTGGATGCTCTGGTTCAAGGATGATATCTCGCCTCCTATGGTGGTAGAAATCTCTAATATGCAAGTGTCCAGTGCTAGTTAGTTAGTTCTAGTTCTAGTGGTTAGTGGGGCTTTATTTGATGATTCTAGTGTGTGTTACATTGTTGTCATATTGTTGAGTCGCAGAGCTGTACAGTGTTACAGTTTCTGTAGAGTCTGGTATAAGGAACTCAGATCCCTCTGTGAATAATGTTCACTGAAACTGATCTGTAGTTAATGAACTAGTCAGGATTTACACTAGAGAACGTTTCTGCCATTACATGGCCTGTATTTGTAGAGCGCTTTACTCGTCCCTAAGGACCCCAAAGTGCTTTTTTGCCCAAGGACACAACATGTCCAAGCCGGGGCTCGAACCGGCAACCTTCCGATTACAAGACGAGCTGCCAACTCTTGAGCCACGATCGGCCCACATATTGTTGTCTTTTGTTGCAGACACCAAGTGTTGAGATCCTGTCTCAACCTCCTACATTCTTCCAGCAGGTTACACATTATTTTTTGTATTTGGAATCAAATATATGTGTCAGTTGGGCCTAGTGCAGGGGTCAGCAACCTTTAACACCCAAAGAGCCTTTTGGACCCGGTTTCCACGCAAAGGGTCAGGGTTCGGGAAAACACTGGGAGCCGCAAATACTTTGTGACATCTAAAATGAAGATAACACTGTGTATATTGTTTTTACCTTTATGCTTTGTGTGAACAACTACAGTGTGTTGCTTATGAAATCCATGAAGTGCTACAGAGAAAATTACATTTGATTTATGTAATGAACACATTTTGAGCTCTTAAAGAAATATAACAAAGGAAAGCTGAACTACAATGATCCATGTAGCAAACACAAACTGTTATATCGCCTTTGGGCTTTTGGAGCCTTGACCTGACTTTTAAAAAATAATTGGAAAAAAGCTCTATGCTGCTACAAAATGAAAAATAGATATTTGCAAAATTCTGCCTAAGTATGTATTTTATGCTGACATAATGTGGATCCGAAGATCCATAACTGGCCTACCTGGGGCTGAAAGTCTCCATAAATGCAGGCGTTTCGGCGGCTACACCGGCTTCCACGAGTGTGACGCTTATTTTGAGAAAATAATAGAATATAAATGTATTTTTATATTCCAATATCACAATAATCTTCCAATGTAGAACTACAAGTTAAAAAAGAACTAACATAAATCAAATCCACTTCAGCTAAATACTTCTCATTTATTTCCATCTTACATGCTGTGACTGCAGCCATTCCCACATCTCTGTGAATGGGACTCATGGACATGGATCAGTGGTTGTTGATCAATGGTCCTGAGAATCTGCATAATTAAGATGAAGGAACGGAGCTCCCAGCCCATCGTTCCTGCAGCTGCTTTCAGTCTTTATGCAAATGTCCTGTTTGTAAGACTGAAACCTGCAGCTGAGACTGAAGACGTCACCTGATGATGACGACACGTTTCTCCCACAAAACGCTGCGTCCAGATGAACAGAAGCAACAGACTCACTTTCCTGGATGATTGAGATGCATCAAGACTTCATTGTGTGTTACTTCTCATTCAGCACAGACACATTATTCCTGTTAGGTCATGTCAGCTGTCACTCAGTACAAGCACAACTGTGAACAACACAAACTTCTCTTCAATGTGTCACAGAAACACTAAGTGTGAGAGCCTGTATGACACACAGGACAGACTGTAAGCTCTGCTGGCTGCACAGCACTTTGTAGCAGTTTTCCAACATGTCCTCCACCCGTGATGTCAGTGGTGGGACCCCAGTCACAGCACTCAGCACCACCTCCTTTAAATGGATTTTATAGCAGTTCCTCCCGTTACTCGGTGCAACGCTTCTTAAATGTGTTTTTGCAGGATAAAACACAGCAGGTGGTGTAGAGAGGACGTCAGCTGACGGAGCAGAGGGAGGCAGACTGTGGATAAATGACAGAGTGAGAGGAGAGCAACCATGACAGAAGCACAGGTGTGGCAGATAGAAGTGGCTTTATAGACACTTATTGTCAGTCCTCGTGCATGCTGTGGAAATAAGTGTCTGTGTCATGAGGTGACATGTGAGCTTATCTTTGGTCAATAAAGCTGAACGACCAGTTTTCACTTTGCTTGTTACGCTTGTTTAGTGACGTCTGGGTTTCTGTGGAGCCCGAATTTTGATGAGTTCTGGTGAAATCATCTGAGATCATCTGAGCATCGGTGAAGAGTCAGCAGAGAAAGTGTGGGACAGAAGTTTGCTTTGGACACATGGACTGAAATCAAAAAGTAACAAACAGGATTTCCAATGGACAGTATGGAGAAGTGAAAGTACACAAAGGCTGTGCTGGAACACGTGTGTTACACTTTTTGACAGCTGAGAACAAAACACAATATTTTGCATCATCTCTGCAGTGTCTCTTCTTTCCTCTGCTGTTGTGCTTTTAGCTCCAAACTGTTTCAAATGGTTTGTCAGCAAGCTGACCTCTGACCTCTGCAGTACTAACTCCTGACCCGTACAAAGAGCGGGCGTTTCTGACCTTTGACCTGCAGCTGTATGTCTCTCAGTCTCAGTTCTTCTCTCCGTCACTGATGGAGCAGGTGTAGTTGCTGCTGACAGTCAGTCGTTTGTTTTCTCAGAGTGAGGCTGAAGTCTGAACTGTTCAGAGCATCAGGTCTCATCAACGTGCGCTGCTGTAACGCCGCTTTGTCCTCTGAGATCACCAGGTATGAAACCTGAGTGCTGACAGAGCAGCATGTTCCCCCTCATTCACCTCCACCACCACAGCCAAGGCATGCTGGGAAACTGAGGACACACAGACGGAGAACTGAAGTGTCTGCTGTGTGTTCATCTCAGAGTCCTCACAGGTGACACATTAGCTCCAGAACACCAAGCCAGGTGTTTGAAGCCTGACAGGGATTCTTCCCATCCAGAGGGAGGATTTAGCTGCACAACAATGAACATTAGTGTGTAGTTTAGAAACACAGACTGTGCCTGCACTGCATCTAGTGAAGAAAAGTGTTACTGCGAGAGAACCAGGCTCCTTTAAAGCAGCTGATATTAAGGTTGAAAAATCAACAATAAGCTGATGTAATCAACGTTTCACAAAATGGTCATCAGCTAAAATCTGGAGCCGTTCTTTGCTGGTAATTAACAGTTTGTTCTTGTTAGCTAATTATGTCATTAAAGGTAGCAGCAGAAGCCTTGTGTTGAAAGCCCATTCACTCACACATTCACACAGTATGTGTGTGTCTGTATTACACTGTGGACATCCCTTCTGTTGGAGCGCCATCTTGTGGCAGGTTTAAGAAATGTTCTTCTTGTAAATCCAAACTGATGCACCTCCATAGCAGACTGTGGAGGCTTTCAGTGACATGAAGACTTGATTTATACTGTCATATTCTCCTGTTACACAAAGCACAGCACGCTGAACATGGATGAACTGAAACTCCCAGCATCTGACTGAGGAAAAGCACAAATCATTCTCACACTGACTCCTGCTTGATTTTAGATTTGCTTTCAAATCCTCACACTTTCATATGAAGCACTAAATGGGCTCCAGACTGTTTATCTCAGCTTCCTGTCAAACACACTGGTGCTCACACCGAGGCTCAGTTTACTCCTCCAGCCTGGCTTAACCTGCTGTCTGTTAAAAACAGTCCCACACGCCTCTGTTTAATCCTTCTGATCAGACTCTTTGATTTTGTATTGTTTTTACCTGAAGTTGTGTTTTTGACATGGTTCTGTCTGTGAAATAAAGCTCACACACACACTGCTACAGTCCTTCATACACTTAGAAACGAAGCTGCTCCTTTCCTCAGTGCTGACACATAAAGAAGAGTTGCTTTTATATCCAACACGTCTCTGTTCCAGAAAACAGCTTCAGCAGCCTCTGAGTCTGAACTTGGAGTTGGTTATAAGCCACAGGCCTGTGTGCACAGCAATGAGGAAATATAATGCAGTAAGTGAAACATGGATGTGTGGAACAGATTATCCCAAAGGTTGATTCTGTTCATCTGGACGTTCTCAGTGAAACATTTGGTCTCTCGGTCAGGTGACTCCTTTAGTCTCAGCTGACTGCAGGTTTCCAAACCTTTGTCACTGGATCACTCACTTCATCTCCAACGTGTCCCTGACACAGACAGCTGGAGCCGTTACAGCAAAATCATTGATCATCGTTTTTAGAACATTAGCTGGTGTTGGTGGGCAGGCTAGCAGTGCTAATTGTTAGCACTAGTTCTGCTGCTCTCCCTTTGTCTCTGTTATTGTTGGTCTTTAGTGAACAATAGAAAGTGTCTTCATGAGACTGTTGCCTAATGTTCAAATGTAGATAACACCACCTGCACCAACCTGTTACACAGCACAACCCTCTGGTGTAGCTTTGCCCATACGGTAAAAAAAATATATTTTAAAATACATTTTAAAATATATTTATATATTTAAAATGTATTTTAGCACATATATTTTTTGGCCATTTTTTGTATATTTTGAAATATATTAATAAAATATATTTCAAAATACAATTTAAATGTATTTAAAATCATTCAAAAAAATATAAATTTAACCCTTCATATATTTCTAAGAAAACACATTCACATGTAACATCTGAAAGAAATCTTTATTTGATGTTTAAAACATACATATAGCATATCAATCAAGCAAGGAATATTCATTTTATAAGTTTATTCTCATTACATACTTAAACATTCTAAAAGAAACACACACACATATACATATATGTGTGTATATATATACAACACCCAGCACGCCCCTGCGGGCGGTTTATCCTTCAAGCTCGGGTCCTCTACCAGAGGCCTGGGAGCTTGAGGGTCCTGCGCAGTATCTTAGCTGTTCCCAGGACTGCGCTCTTCTGGACAGAGATCTCCGATGTTGTTCCCGGGATCTGCTGGAGCCATATATATATATATATATATATACACACAGTCTCAGTTCCCCCAGCTTTCACTGCAATCCTCAAAGCCCTTCTGGACACGCTGGGAAACCCCTTCCTTACCCCCACTGTAACAAACAAAAGTCACAGTTCTATTACTTTTATCAGAGTTAAAATAAAAATGTGATTTATGTTAGCTGGCTTCATTTAGCAAACAGATATTTCTGTTTATACAGATACAGATATTAATACAGATATATTTTACGCATAATTTACCTCTTTTTTTTTCCTAGATGGGAAGTCTATCCAGTTCACATTACAGTAATGCTAACACCCCTTTTGGTCGTCTCTCCTTACCTTCCAGCATTCATAAATCTGTTGACCTTCTTTGTCTGAGACCAACCACTACAATGCATCATCACCTATTTGTATTGGTAACTTACTTTACAACCTATTTTAATGGTTGCAAAGTAAGTTACTTGTGGTGTATGCAATTTTAGATACACAGAAAGTCTTCACTTACTATATATGGCTGTCATAGTGTCCTTATCAAGGGCAGTTCTTCACTCTGCGCCGATGTCCGTTTTGCTCTGTCCTCCTATAAAAAGCATGAACATTTGAGTGTTTGACTAGTTTTAGATTTCCAAAAATTTGATATTTGTACAACTAAACATTTGAACTACAATTATATGCTATTGAGCGATACTTTTATGGGTAATTTTTGGTAAAGAAACTGGTGACAGAGTTGTAGGCTTTTTAAAGTACTATTAGCTAACCATTTGAACTGACTTTCAAAGCTGATTACCTTTTAAATTGCTGTGGATCAAAACCTCCAGTGGGAAGGCGGCCATTAGAAGAACACGCACCATTGAACCTGAAAATAACAAAAACAAACAAAAAACAGAACAATATATAAGAGTCCGGTAGGGTAATAAATCTCTTCTGAAGCAATATAGTTATTTTGGGTGAAAAACAAAACATTCCTCTAAAATATATATACTGACATCAGCAATCAACATCATGATTGTAATTATTTCCTTTTTAGTACATCTACTGCTGTTTGCATGTGTCAAGCACTACGACTGTATCTATGCATATAAATTCACCATATATATCCAGCAAAAATGTTTTGTTATAGGAAAACAAACAAAGGCATTCAATCAGAGGTGAGAAATTAATTGGGAATATGAATTATAGGTGAACTATTCTTTACCTACTAGCAATCAAGCTTCTTTAACCAAGAAGCTTGAAATATTTGAATGTAAAATAAAATAAATAAATAAATAATAATAAAAATAACATGATGTAATTAAAATGCACAACTTACATTAAGGAAATCTGCATTTGTATCCACAGGCTAAAAGTAAAACAGTAAATGTGTTAGTAATAGTACAGGTATTTGTAAAAAAAAAAAAAGAGGCAGTAACTGTGACGCTTCTAGTGGGATGCTAAATGCAGAGATTTATATTTACAGTATAATACTGCATGTACGGGTAGCTGTGTTGTGAACTGTAACTGAATATTAGAGAATCTCAGAGAAATTAAATGTATTTATTTTTTTAATTTATCAATCATAAAACTGTGTGTTTTGAAGGCCTGTTACGATAACGACTTTTTGTTGGTCGGTATATTGCCCCATAAACAATTGCGACAAGTTATGTCATTGTCATTTTAAGACCATTTTATGTCTTTGAATGTATAATCATAATATAACACCATAATAATGCAAGATCTACACACTTTCAATTGACAAACCAACATCTAATTCTTAAAGTATTTAGATCATTGAAATTAGGAATCAAAATATTAGATACCTTAAAAACTTGAATAAATAGTAAATTTTCTAACAAATAGAAAACAATGTTATTTAATGTTATTGTTTTGTTATCATTATATTTTATTTTTGTAAATATAATGGCACATAAATTACATCATCAACAATTATTGAGGTCATGTACATGTACTGTGTGTTAAGTCGATATATCGATTATTGTGATAGGCCTACTGTTTTGGTATCATAACGAGCTTGTCAAACATGCATGACCACTAAACAATGTCTAAGCAGTAGTACTGGTCTGAATGACAACAAACATAACTAGTGTTTTGGAAAATCTGTTAGAAAACAGTTATTTCAATAATTATGATTAGCATGTGACACAGACACCGCATAAAAAACCACAACAACAAATACTTACTTTAGGAGGATGGGGGAGGGCAGCATGAGGTTGAGACTTTGACATCTGTAAGAAACAAATTCATGTATTACAAACAAGTCACTTAAAAATACATTAATGTGGCAGACTGTTCCCTGTTCAGATGCAGTGTATAAGTACAATCAGGGCTGTCACAACAAGTGGCTGCAACCCTAGGTACAATGTGCAGGTATATATAATTACATATAATATATGTGAATAAAGCAAGAATCTGTTTAGGTTAGTCACTGTGCTGACTGATGTTTGCTAGGTTTATATGATTGCAAACTGCACAAAAACAACAACAGCAACAACATTAATGACAATGACAAACAAAATTACTTACATTTATGTAAATCTCACATTAGGAAGATCTGCATTCGATTTCATGGGCTGAAATAAATAGGCAGAAACATTACTGCTAAAAAAATAAAAAACAAAAACTCTAAAAAGCCTAAAAATGACTTAAAAAGCAAGGAAATGTGGAACATTGTAATTAGCGAACATTAATAAAGCATAACTGTTCTTTGTTTCTAACCTTGGTAAGTACTCTGTAGCCAGAAGGAGAGGTAGGATTTCTGTGAAAGCCAAATTAAATGTGAATAGGCTTTGATAGTTATTGAGAAGGCAGAATAATAAGAAAAGGCAAAAGTACGTCACAATATAATTAATTAAGTTACATATTTTGATTACCAAATTATGGAAGCGTGGAGCTGCCACCCAGGCAAAAGAAAAATAGAGCTGTATCACGTTATGACGTGAAATGTTTATTGTTCTAACATTATGCTTTTCATGTTTGTATAATACAGTGGTTCTTAACCTTGTTGGAGGTACCGAACCCCACCAGTTTCATATGCGCATTCATTGAACCCCTCTTTAGTGAAAAATAAAGTGTGTTTTTTTTTTCAAATTAGACGTAGATATGTTTTTTACTGGTGCACAAAATGAGCCGTGCACGTCACAGCGGAGGCTCTGCCGAACCCCTGAGACCAACTCACCGAACCCCTAGGGTTCGATCGAACCCAGGTTAAGAACCACTGGTATAATATAATATCACATTATTATAATATACATAATTGTCACGTTCGCACAATATTGTACGGACGTGATAATTATGTACATTTTTCGTACAATGTTGTTCAAACATGATAGTATATTGTTAGAACGATAAACTTTTCACGTTATAACGTGATATACTTATATTTCTCTTTTGCCTGGGTGGCAGCTCTACGCTTCCATTCCAAATAAGCGAGAATAAAGTAATATTATATGGGAAAAGGCACCTGCTAGCTTGATGATGGAGGCTTCTTAGACTGGCCACCCGCCTTGGCTTCTTGTCGCCACCCCACGAAATAAAGGTCCGTTTCCTCCATGCCGGCTAATTATTCATCCTCATTAAAATCTCGTATATGTTCAGTTGGCAGAATTGAGAATTTTACATCTTCCAACCACTTAATTAACGCGAACATAATCGGCTTGTTTCTTCCCGTCTCCTGTATCCGGCCGTTCCTCTCGCTGTCAGATTTCGCGCCTCAGAGACGTCGTTATTTTTCAAAAAAAAAAAAAAAGAAGAAAGAAAGAAAGAAACAGCAACAACTACTAAAGAGAGTTTTTGCACGTTCATTGCACATTTGTGGGAATGTTTAAATATTTAATTTTTATTAATTACTTTTCATTATATCTTTATTTTTTAAACCACCGTGGCAATGCGCATGCGCATACACTCCTGCACGCAAAGGGCTTTGGAGTTGACGTAATGTCGCAATGCATTGTGGGAGCGCAGCACCATCTTGGCAGGTCACGAATCAAAACAAGATTGCTACGAACCATTCTGAAACGTAGCTCAAAAGAAAATGACGGTATAGAGACAGATTCTGTCCAGATGCAAAGAGACGGTACTTGATTGTTGAAATGTGGACCCGTATGAAATATAGCCGTGGAGTAGAAACCCTGAAGACCAAACCGCTATTGACTTAGCATGATCTACTCTCATACCTTGTCTGTGGAGTCAGAGCATACATGGCGCACCAATTTCGCAATTATAAATCTCTGGAGGCGCACATCCAATTCACCAAGGACTGGGTACAAGATTTGGTTATTTTTAAGCCTCCACGTTGTGAGTACGCCGTCATTCAAGCAAAGGTAAGTCAGCTTGAGTACTGCGAGTAAAATGCGTTTGATTCCCCCCAACATTCAAATTAGTGCTAGCAAAAATTCATTCGTGAGGGGGAAATTACAGTGAGAACATGTAGAGGCTCTGTTAGAGGGATAACATAGTGAGTTCAGTGCATTGATGTGACATTGTCCTGAAGGATTTAGTTATTCTTTATGGTTAAAGAAATTGCCCTAATTAATTCATATTTATTATAAATAATCCTAATTACACATCTTGCTTCCTTGTTTGTGTCCTGTGTCACTAAAAATACATTCTGTTTTAGTTTTATACATTGATTAATGACCTGCAGAATCTCCTTGTCATATTAGGTGTCCATAATTGTCACTTAAAGTTGAACTTTATGTTTTCTCCCTCTTGAAAGTGATTACATCCTTGCATTACATACTTTAGGTTCATTTTTTGCTGATAGGTTTCTAAAAAGAAACATGCAGATTTAGAATATAACATGCAGCGTTCTATAGATGGATACATAAAAACACTTTATTTGTTACATTTATGATAAATGGATTTGAAAGTAAATAAAACACATTTGTGTCGGCCTTGGCTTATTAAAGTTCTTGTCTTTAAATGAACTTTGTCTGTGTGTGTTTTAGGTCCTGCACTCTTAAAGACTGAATTGCAGCATTGCAGCCACAGGTCATTGTGAGCATCACAGGGAAGGTTGAAGCCGCCCACTGCAGCTGTATGACTAGAGTCGTGAAGACTTGCAGCCATGTCACTGCTCTTCTGTTTAATGTAGAAGCAACAGTGAGGATCTGTGGCACAAGGACTGTTACAGATGAACCTGCATACTGGGTTTTGCTGGGTAATATGACCAAGATACAGCCAGAGGTTGGCCATAAGATAGACTTCTCCTCTTCAGCTGCCCAAAAAAAGGTTCTTGATCAAAACATAAACAGACCATTCGTTGTGACAGGTAAAAGAAGCCATCCTCAAAAAAGAAAAGTTCCACCTGCTACTGTGGAGGAGTTGGATCAACTGATGGGACAATATTTTTCCAAGCATAGTTCTGTTCTGAATAACCCATAATGTTTTAATTTAAGGGGCCATGTAAATACTTTGCATTTACTGAATATGTACTTACTAAATACCACTGTTCAAAAGTTGAATAAAGAAACAAAGAAATGTTTGCCTATTTTTAATTAAAAGCACTTTGTAGAACATCACATCAGTTACAATGTAGAAAAAATGTTATGTATAGTTTACAAATGACAAAATGTTCACATAAAATCATGACAGCATTTGTATAATATCACCCACTACTAGCATTCAGTAATTTACTGTCTCTTTTGAAAACTTATCACTACATAAACAGCACAAGACTTAAGAGTATTTAACAAAACCTTTTTTCTGTGGTTTTACTACCACACTGGGGCACATGTTCACCAAAAGGCAGCAAACCTTTGCCATCTTATCCAGGAAGGTCACCTTTTTACCCACACATGGAAGAAGTAATCTGATTGGCATGGTGGTATGTAGCATGTAGTTTGAAGCAGGGATTTCGTAGTGCCCCATGTGTAGTGTTGGAACCCAGTCAGGATTTGTTTCATTCATTTCATAGGCTGGTTTGCTGCAATAATGCCAAATAATTAGCAACTCTATAAATAGAAGGTAGTTCTGCATGTTTGTTCTAAGTTTGTGCTATTGAAAATAAAATTAACAGGCTATAAATAATAATATGAACTTATTTAGAACTTACCTGAATGAAAATACTGGAGCACACCAACAGATATCTGTGGCTGGTAGAGAACTGAATATCAGCTCGTCTCGCAGCTGCTATCCAGGCTAGACGCCTTCTTTTGGTAACATCCAACACATAAGCTCCCTCATGATGTTTCCAGGTGAGGAAACAATGAAAAGAGAGCCTGTTTTCAAGCTTATTCCTTTGTCGGTAGTGCAATCTAACATTACAACCGACCACACAGCAAGCATTTGTTTGGCCTGCTAATATGGCGCCTTGACCAAAAATCGTGGCTACGCCCCATCCCGTAAGATCACGCTCCAGAGCCCTATTAACGTACGGATCTAGAAAGAAGACGCTGCATTTTTAACTCTGAGGGAGATGGAGAATGAGCCTATTTCCAAAACAGTGGAGTGTGTTCCTTTAAGTACTAAATTGTATATATTGTCAAAAACTAAAGTGTACATAGCAGTTGTTGTATCTTGTTTACTGTATCACTGACAGATAATTTCAAAGTCAATGAACGCTACATTATAGTGAGATATTGTGTAATGTGAAATACTGTAAGCAAATGAATAAACAACCTAATTCGTGATAGACCTTTGACTCTGTTTTGTTTGAATCCAACTGTTTTTTGCAGATGTGCATAAAACATGTTACTTTTAGTATTGTTATCATTATCATCATTATTGCACTAAATATATTTTAAATAAAGGATACTTTGATATACATTCTACTGTAAGGTTGGAAATGTATTTTCTTCACCCTAAAATATGTTTTGAAATGTATTTTGGTTTGAAAGAAATATATTTTCAATTTCAAAAATATATTTTTTTGGAGCATCACAAATACAAAATATATTTACCATATATTTGAAATATATTTTGGCCAGGAAAAATGTATTTTTTTACCGTATGGGTTTGCTGCTGCTGACTTTGAAAATCACACCAAACATGGAATCAAATATATCGACTCAGCTTAGACTACAGAGAAGCTCGGCACTGCTCACAAAACTCAACACAAAAGGCTTTTTAAAGACAACAATCACTTTGACAGACACACAAACACGACTGAGTACAGAGCAGCTGCTGGTTTGAAGCCACAGAAATGTTCAAATGTTTAAACACACTGCAGCGTTGCAGCCGTGATGCATTTGTGCTGCTAAGGCCACACACATCAGCTGCCTTACATTTTAGTACCAGTTCATCTCTGACCATGGCAGCACAGTCTTTCCAGTACAGTGATGTTGGTGGGGACAGTGGGGACTGATTGTTCATTGGCTGTAAGCCGGTCACATGGACGTTTAACTGGTGCTTTGATTGCTCTGTAGTCTGTTGTGCCTGTGAGCTGCTCCTAAAATGAGACAGATTATAATTGTCACCATTCTGTTAATGACTCTTATTATGTGCGCTCTCCTCCACTGTCACACTAAACACATTAAACCTTTATTTTGGTGTAAAGTCAGGATTTATTGGCTCTTCTTAAAAGCGTCATGAAGTGCAAAACTCAGCAAACATTACACAAAAGTAGATTTAGAAGCTGAACTGAAAACATTTAAAGTGACAGTCAGCACAAATCCAGCTGACATCTCCATCCAACCCAAGTCTTCATTTAAAGTCATTATAACTGTGACACACGTTTGTTACAGTATTAATCCTGCCTGATGCTGCAGGGCCAACATCATGAAACAGGCTCAGCATTTATTTCCATTATGAAACTTTATCATTAAAAACAAACCATTGTTCTGCAGTCGTCCCAGGACTGTCGGTCAAACGTTCTCTCCACATGTTTAAGGCTGAGCTCACTTTATCGTCTGCCTGAAGGAGGAAAGCAGATGTTACTAAACATCACAATAAAACATATGAAATGTGTGCACATGAGGAACGTCTGCACTGTTAAAGCCATGCAAACATCTTCACACATGAAGCAGCAACACCTCTCAGTTTAGCAGCAGCTGGTAAAAGCCACAGTGATCCTGGAGCCTCCCTGAAGGACTCGTTCATCAGTAACTGTCAGGAGGACGATTAAACCTTCTGCACACGTCCTGTAGTTACACACTCGGGAGGAAAGACGACGTCCTCGCTCTGCAACATGATCTGTGTTTCATCCAGGACGCTCAAACACAGATTGGTCTCCAAATATTAGACGCACTGGTTCTTCATGCGTTTCTACCTGAGCACTCAGAGTCATTTCTACAACAGGCCTCCTTCACCTGCTGGTGCCTCTGTTTCTGTGTTTGGCTGTTTCCATCAGTGCCTGATGTTTGTGATCTTTGATCTGTTCTGAAGTCTCTCTTTGTAACACAAATGTTGTTTGGCTTCTTTTGCAAACAAGGCAAAAGAACTTTAATGGATTCATTTGCTGATCTTATTTTCTGATGCAAAGCCGTCCTTTCAACGCTTTAGAAAGAAAACCAAACAATGTTTTTAAAACTTTCCCAAAATGTAAAAGCTATTAAAACCATAAACTTCTGCTCCTTGATCATGTGATTCTTCTTCTAGACTGTCTGTAATTGTTATTGCTGATTGTCAATAAAGTTGTTTTTTATAAGTTATGTTGTAAAGGAAGCTTGTGGCGAGGGAGGAGGGGCGACTAAAAGCAGGTTCATATAGTGGGAAAGTCCTCAGGTCATGTGAGGATATTTACTGATGCGTCAACACTGTCAGATAAAAGAACGGCTGCTGCATTTGTTCTCCCACAAATAAGTTTGGTGATGAGTAAAAGAATTACAGATGATGTGGCAGTTTATACTGGGAGCTGGTAGTGATGTTACTGGCTTGAACTGGGTGGAGGACGCACTAATATGGAGGTATGTGGTTTGCTGGGACTCTAGCAGCGTGCTAGTGACCACAGGTGATATGTCTTCAGACTCTAGGCAACATATTGTTTTTGATATACTTCATTTACTGTATAGAATCAAACACAGAGGGATAGAAGTGGATTTCTTATGGCTCCCTGTGAATATCGGTGTTGATGCAATGAACAGGACGATAAGTTTAAAAAGGTGCAGCAAGAAGAAGTCGTGCAGGTTTGACTATAAAATACAGTGAAAGTGAGGTGAAGAGTATAATGAAGGTAAAGATGAAGGACGAGTGGCAGGCACACTGGGACAGAGATGGGAAAGGCAGATATTATTATACAGAAAACAGTCGTGTAGAAGAAGCTGCAGCAGAGACCAGGATGGAATCTGGAGAGTCAGAGTTGGTCACACAGGCTTGAATAGCACACTTAAAAAGGTAAACATGACACAGGAAGTGTGACTTCTGTGGACCAGAGGAGACGTTTGACGGGTTGTTAGCGTCGTCAGGATGCTGGATGGAAACGCTGTGCCTGATAGGATGATTACAGGCTGGACTTTGT
The DNA here is from genome assembly GCF_057382095.1 of Aulonocara sp. 'chitande type north' Nkhata Bay. Classification (NCBI taxonomy): domain Eukaryota; kingdom Metazoa; phylum Chordata; class Actinopteri; order Cichliformes; family Cichlidae; genus Aulonocara; species Aulonocara sp. 'chitande type north' Nkhata Bay. Next base: position 73,588,109 of record NC_141346.1, read on the forward strand.
CTTCCTGTTACAGATGGATCCAGGCCCTGGATGACTGCTGGACACACATGACCCACACTAGGCTGCCTTCATCCATCCTTTCCTCCTTCACTGAGACTCAGAGTCAGCATGTATGTATTTATCAGTGATTTGAATCCTTTCATTACAGAGTGAAGTTAAAGTAGACGTGTGAACACACTAATAAACACAAAGGGACACAACTACTACTCCATGATGGAAAGCTGAAGTATTACACAGCTTTATGAACCTCCTGTTATCCTGGTAGACGAGTACAGCAATAAATCTTTTACTTGAACATCTTCTGGCTCCAATAAGCTTTGAAATGTGACCATGAAGTTAGAGACACACTGACTGAAACCCACAGCTGTGACTGTGGATCACATCCACACACAGTGTAGCTGCTGTCTCTGTGTGAGCCTTTGCACCGCTGCTCGCAGCACCATTATATCACTCAGCGCTCGCTGCTGTTATTGAATCCACTTTTTACTGTCCGTGCAATCAAGCTCCTCTGCAGAGCTAGAAAATATCTTCGAACCAGTTTATGTGTTAGGGGATCCTTTGCAGCTGTGACTGTTGCCTCTGTTTTTGTCCTTTGGTTCCTGGGAGCCTTTTACATTTCCATCAGCAACAAATATCTGAACAGGCTTTATTGTAGGAAATACAGGAGTAAATAGTTGTCATTATTTATTAGATGTTGTTAAAGATGATCAGATGCTTGTTTAGTTTAATGCTGTGGCTTCAGTCAGCATCACTGTGCTGTATAGTTTTATTTTTCTGATCCTTCTGTTAAAGTTGCTGAATAAAAGCTGGTTGGTCTGCACCTCACCTCTGCCTCGAGCCTCCTTCTTTAAAGCAGCAGAGGCTCTTCATTCAGGTATCACAGCTCGAGTTGTTCTGCAGGAGACCCAGAGTACTGTCCTTGGTCCATAATGACATTAACTTTGATTCATGTCAACACGAAGCCTGAACGTCTATGATGAACACACTATCAGCATCACTGACATATTTCATCATTTAAAAACACTTCCTGTCACTGTGGTGGTTACAGTGACATCATGCAGTTTGTGCTTTGACCTCCGGAGGGCGACAAATCAGCACAGACAGAGAGCTCCATTCAAACTTTGCTGCCATCAGGAATAATTCTTCAAATATAATCATCAGTGTTTGAGCAGTTATGATATCAGGGACAATCTAGACATGTGTGACAATACTGAACATGTCACATGACACACCTCAAACATCATGTGATCCACTCTCAGTCTGCACTTTCAGTCATGACTTCATGAATTTATGATCAGTTTACTCCTGAAATATTCAAATGCTGCAGGGTGAAGAACAACAAAGTGCTGACACATGTTTGTGTTTCAAACAAGAAAACCAGCAGAAATAAATCATCTTTGGACAACATGACAGAGATTAGTGAGTTTCCAACTTGCACTTGAATGCAGCACAGACAGATTCTGATGTTCGTGGTTGTAAACGTGTCCTCAAACGCCGCTCTGACTCTTTCCTTCCTGCTCAAAGTTCCTCTTTTCTGAACTTGGTGTTTGTGCCTGACGCTGATCGTCTCCGTGTGGAGCTCCGTGTGAAGGTAACGTTAGCAGTGTGTAATGTTTCCTGGCTAACATCAGCTGTGTGCAGCTCAGTTCCAGCACAAATCTGCCGCTCCATAGTTCACGGTAACGGACTCATGAGGTCGACCGTTAAACGCTCTCCCGCCATTTTGTCTGTGTGCGCGGATGTGTACGTTTTTGTTACCACTGTCATCTCATCAATAGCCTATTTGTAAAAGATCTCTGTTCATAGTTTAGTTGGATTTTAAAACTCTGTAGTTGGACAGTTTTATTTTGGACTGATGCTAAAATTCTTGCTGATTGTTTCTGTCGAGGTTTTGTACTTGACATCTGCCATTTTGGATGTGATAAGCTGTAGAGAGTGCGTCCAAAAAGAGAAACCAGAAAGAGAACCTGTTTTATTAATAACCTCTTGCAAATAGAAGAATATGGAAAAAAAACAACAACAAATAGGATAAAACCTTTAAATTACTTGAATTTCTAAAATCACCATCATCTGTTAACACAAATTTGATCATTTCAAATTTGTGTTTTCATTTTCTCTTCCCAGTTACTTCTTTCTCATTCTCTTCATTCTCCTTGTCACCTTACGTCTGACTCCTTAACTGAAGTTATAGTTCTAACATAAGTCCCACCAACGTCCTTTATTTAATCTCTGTGTTGTCACAGTTATTATCATCAGATCAGACATGAGACCCAGACAACAACATAAGTTTACAAGCTAACATCATGTCAGCTAACATTAGACGATAGCATCATAAACTTTAAATTACTTTGCCTCTGATCAACAGTTTGATTACATTCTCACATCACAGGTTTATTTGCTAAGTGTGAGTCCGCCCACATTAGATCCACTTTTCAGCAGGTGGAATAATTTGTAGTATATAGGTAATACATCAACAATGCTGCCGTGGCTAAGTTAGGAATATTTATAATGTCATTTCCAAAACTTGCATATGATCTGCTGTTACGTCCCCTGGCTAGTCTAGGGGGTTGAAGGGACGAACATAAATGTGGATAGAGAAGGAGGAGCCAAGATGGTAAATTTACAAGGTTTATTTAATACTGGTGATGGTACGTGGGTTCAGACCGAGGTGTAACGTCAGGGAGAGCCAAGGCCAACATAACAAACAAAACATCCCTGACGTAGAAATAAAAGAAACTTACCTAACTCCAAAGAAACAAAATATACAACCTATAACCATAACCTACCTAACAACACATAAACAGGAGAAAACAGGGTGTCAAAACAAAAGGCAGCTCTCCCCTACAAGCAGTCTGAACATGAAACAATAATGCTCACACAAAATACAAAGGCATGCAAGCCTGCACAAGTATGGCAACCAAAATGGCCAGAGGGCCCAGAAGCACAGCTCCACAGGCCTTAAATAGTGCTCTGCTGATTACCAATCAGCCAGACTCTGCGCAACATCCAATCAGGACAGAGGAGGTGGAGCCTGGACAAAACAAAGGGTTAATAGGGAGAAGAGACATCCTCCTGGGGGATGTAACATCTGCAATTTGTAGCAGATCTACTGACTGTCACAGAGCAGCTGGAGCAGTCTCGAATGCAGGTCAGTCCACTGCTGCCCCCTGTGGCCAAGTGCCATAGCTACTGCTGGATGAACTCGTGACACATCTGCACCTGTTTCTATGAACACATTGAGTCTGAGTGGCTGCACTTACACTGGTGCATTCAAACATATTGAAAGATGGCAGCAATGTGGATTGTCAAGACTCAAACCAACCATTGAGCAAAGACAGCAGGATCACTTGTTTCTGTTTGTTATACAGCCAGATTTACTCGTGACACACATGTGCAGCTGCTTTATCACCTATTCTGAATTTGTTTCAAGCACAATACATTTGTTACACATGTTGGGATATTGTGTTTGTTTTAAATGTTATATACCTGTGTGGTATGTGACTTGTGTTGCCATGACGCCAGGTCTCTCTTGGAAATGAGATTTTTAATCTCAATGAGATTTTTTTTTACCTGGATAAATAAAGGACTAATTTGTAACTTTCAGTGTTTTCCGGTCTTCCAAAGGAAAAAAAACCTTCAACTACATGACATGCAGTTGTGTATTTGTTTTCACCTTATCATACACTTGAAGTTTTACAAATCACCACTTCTTTAGTGAATATCATTTCAGTCTCAGACAACCTCGTTTCTCTTACAGAGGTTGAATGCACCTTCTGCGGATGGCGGTACCACACAGTGTGCGTGGACTTCCCCTGCACAGAAGGCAACTACAAATGCTGTGAATGCTAAATAAAGAGAAACAAATGATCCCTGTTGTCTTTGCTTGATGATTGGTTTGAGTCTTGACAATCCACATTGCTGGCGTTGCATCTTTCAATGCCAGCAATGGCAGGTATCAGTGCTCAAACCTGTTGTGTTTGTTTCCAACAAGTTGCCCACCTCGGGAAACAAAAATGTGTTCTTTTACTTGTCAGATGAACATATGAGACACTTTGACTCTTCAGTGCAGTGTGGAGCCTAACAAAGATCTGTTTTGTGTCCCAGCTGATCAGCAGGAGGAGGAGAGTCTGACGGAGCAGCAGAGGAACATTTTCAGCTACTTGGACTCAGCTCAGCCACTACAGAGGAAACAATGAGCTCAACACAGAAGGTGACAGACAGAGCAGGACCATATGACCAAAGATATTTATCACCATATACATTTGAACATTTGCCATAACGATGTAGCTGACGATAGAATTGACACCAGACAAAATACTTTACAGCTGCACAACTTTATTAAAAACCCATCAATGTATTTTCACTGAAACAAGCAGCTGTTGTTTATGTGCATTAAAGTTATATAAAAATGTAACAGTGCAAATGCAAATTGCTCGCTGACAGTTTAACCAAAAGGCGTTTCCAGTGGAAACTGGCCGACACATCCTGAGCATAACCATGTATAATATCCACTAAACTTCAGAAGAGGTTATACAGTCGTGGCCAAAAGGTTTGAGAATTGCATAAATATTGGAACCTGGAGAAGTTGCTGCTTAAGTTTTTATAATAGCATTTTGCCTGCACTCCAGAATGTTATGAGGAGTGATCAGATGAACTGCATCGTCCTTCTTTGCCATGAAAACGAACTTAATCCCCAAAAAGCCTTACCACTGCATTTCATTGCTGTCATCAAAGGACCTGCTGAGACCATTTCAGTGATCGTCTTCTTAACTCAGGTGAGAATGTTGGCGAGCACGAGGCTGGAGATCATCATGGCTGTATCCCGATTCAGGTTCTGCAGCTTTAAAGTCCTCAAGGGCCGCGTACTCAAAGACCGCTAAGCCCGAAGTGCGAGGCTCGTAGGTTCGTGAAATGGGACGTCTAGCCTCCGTCGCGCTGCCCAGGTTGCCTAGCAACCATGATACTAACAGCTGGAAACGTTTCATACAGCTTTGTTTGACAGAAATGAAGGAGAACATATTTAGTTCATTTGTTTCTACATGAGCTCTGTGTGATTTGATGAGTATCTGAGGCTGAGACCACAGGACTGTGAAACATGATTGTTGGGCTTCATTTCTGTGCTGAACAGTCGTTTAAGATTAGCTGTAAATAACAATTAGCTGATGTTGTTCATGAGACTAAAGTCACCTCACTGTGGTAATGTAAATATAATATGGCCAATATTATAGTTATTATATTAATCACTTCACTCACAGACAAGTATCTGTGACAGTGTGTATACAGATGTATCATATATAAGAGACAAATATTGTTCATTTAATATGTTGGTACTAAATGTGGCTCAATGCTTACATACATGTGTAAAAAGCAAATGTAGGAGCTGTGATAACTGTGTCTGATAGAATGAAGAGTAGACTGATATATGAAATATTCCTTTATTGGGTGAGAAAATCAGACCATGTCATAACTGCTGTAAGTCACACAGAATAGATATCAGAGCCTTAAACAGGCTGACTTCTGCTAAATGGGTCAAACTGGGCAGAAAGTCTACAAACACATAACATCCTTATAGAATATGATGTAACACTATAGATCAACTTAGCTCAGAATATATAAAGCATATAAACAGTTACAGCAATATGATGCAACAAACACAGCAGCTGCTGATCCAAAATACTCAAAGCTTCATAGAACTTAAACCAACATTTATTTTTAGCTCCATCCTGCTGCTGATACAGACTTTAGGTTTCTGAACATTAAACTTGTTGCTGCCTTTCATAGTGTGTAACTTGAAGGCCCTGAGTACTTTCTCCCACACTGAAAACACTGGGATGATCACATTATTTGAACATTACCTAATAAGACTGATTCAGCACAGACAGTTATGTTAAACTTTCCTAGCAGTCCTTCACAAACAGGGAACAGTCTGTCTATTCTCTCCATCTGTCAGCTGCTGCTGGCTCTTCCTCCTCCTCTTCCTCACACACTGCTGAGTTTGTCCTGGTGGATCATCAGGGCTGCAAAGCCTCACAGATGATGTGCAGCAGTGGCTCCCTCAGTCTGTCCTCACTCTGGACACTTGCAGTCGTCACACATGGAAATCAAATGTGTGATAAGCTGCAGGATTCAAACACAAGTGTAACTTATAACCACATGTTCATTCTTTTATTCCACAATCAGAGAGAAAGAAACAGAGAGAGAGTGCAGGACAGACAGACAGGTGACAGTCTCAGGTGTACACACTGCTACACAACAGCACCAGAGAAGCAGGATTTAGTGTTTGTGTTATTACAAGTGTAAACAAGAAGAGTTCCAGATGGTGCAGTGGACACATGTGCGACTGCTGTGATTAAAGCATCTTTCTTTCAGCTTAACGAGTGAACCGTCAGCTCGTTCAAACACACGTTAAAGTGCGTTTGGCTCGACACCACCGAACAGAGGCAGCAATATAACACAGCTAACATTAACAGTGCAGTGAATCCTGCTTGTGCCGTGATGTTCAGGACTGCAAACCGAGCAGCATCACTGACTTTCAGCTTGTTGTGTTTGTGGATATATGACTGACTTTAATTATCCACAAAATCATCACATTCTCTGTCAGATTAAGGTCGACTATTGAACGGCGTATATTTTAAAGGCTTTAAAACCAAGTTAACACTGAAAGTACAAACATCACTAATGTCACATAACTCTGCCGACAAGGCATAGCTATGGCTATGAAATGCTCTTTGTGTATCACTTCTTCATTATGAAAGATGTCATTAATGCACTAGTAATGTCTCATCTGGAGTATTGTTCAATCATTTGATCAGCAGCTAATAAGACAGATCTTAACAGACTTCAGTTAGTCCAGAATAAGGCATCCAGATTAGTGTGAAGATGTTCATACTATACTAATATTGATAAAATGCATAATAACCTTTCTTGGCTTCCTGTACAGGCTAAAATATTCTATGGCTTACTTGTAGTTCTAAAGAAAGCAATTCTGTTAAACACACCACATTTATTCTGCTCAGCTGCAGTATCCAGATGAAATACATCATCATATTGCACAGTTTTCAACAAGCTGCAATTTAGTAAATGCTCGAGTTAAAAGTAACGTTTTGTAAAACTGTTACATTTAGAGCAACTTTTAAGTGGAATAAGTTGCCTTAAAAAATTAGAGAATTATTCAAAACTTCAATGAACACTTAAAAGCCGATTTACAGAGCTTTTAGTTGTTGTAAATATTGTAAGACATGATTTGTTTTTGAAATTTGTGTAATGTGCCTCAATGTTATTGATATTATTATTATTATTATTGATTGCTTATATTTGAACAATTGTGAAACCTCACTGTGGATGTAAGAGTGAAATTATGTGGATATCTTGAATCCACTTTATTGTGTAATATTTTATGTGAGTATTTGACGGAAGACGAGCAACATCTGTTGTGGAAGCTAACGGGGTTCCTTTAGAATAAACAAACATAGGATTTATTATCACTGAATAATTCTGTATAAATCTATACAAATTATAGAAATATGTAATAGGAAACAACAAAATAATCTAAATTATAAAATAATGTGTGTGTGTGTGTGTGTGTGTGTACAATCAGGAGGGATGGGCATGATTTTAGTGTTTGAACAGTCATGAATTATCTTTAACAGCAGGTTGGATGTAATGTGTTAGAACTACCAGCAGCTGGGGATAAGAGACCTTTAAGGTGTTTGGTGCCACGCTCCACCTTCAGGTTTAAAACTAGTGTTAATGGAGTTTGAAGGTTGAGTTTGTTCCACGACTGCATTTCACTCACTGCCTCTGTTTGTATCTGTGTCACTGCAGGACCAACATGGAGCCAGAAGTCAGCGCTCTCAGGAGGCCGACAAACCTCACAGAAGAAAGGGAGAGAAAAAACACACCTGTGACGAGTGTGGGAAGGGTTTTACTGAGAAGGCTTCACTAAAACAGCATCAGGTCATCCACACTGGAGAGAGACCGTTCAGCTGTGACTTGTGTGGAAAGTCTTTTTCCTTCAAGGGTTCCCTAAAAAAACACCAACTCATCCACAGTGGAGTTAAAGCGTACAGCTGTGATCAGTGTGGCAGAGCTTTTACTCGCAGTAGCAGCTTACAGAGTCATCTAGTTACCCACTCTGGAATTAAGGCATACAGCTGTGACGAGTGTGGGAAGGAGTTTACTCTGAAGGCTTCACTAAGACAGCATCAGGTCATCCACACTGGAGAGAGACCGTTCAGCTGTGACTTGTGTGGAAATTCTTTTTCCAGGAAGGGTTCCCTAAAAAAACACCAACTCATCCACAGTGGAGTTAAAGCGTACAGCTGTGACGAGTGTGGGATGGAGTTTACTGTGAAGGCTTCACTAAAACAGCACCAGGTCATCCACACTGGAGAGAGACCGTTCAGCTGTGACATGTGTGGAAAGTCTTTTTCCTTCAAGTGTTCCCTAAAAAGACACCAACTCATCCACAGTGGAGTTAAAGTGTACAGCTGTGATCAGTGTGGCAGAGCTTTTACTCACAGTAGCCACTTACAGAGTCATCTAGTTACCCACTCTGGAATTAAGCCATACAGCTGTGACGAGTGTGGGAAGGGTTTTACTGTGAGGGCTAAACTAAAACAGCATCAGGTCATCCACACTGGAGAGAGACCGTTCAGCTGTGACTTGTGTGGAAATTCTTTTTCCAGGAAGGGTTCCCTAAAAAAACACCAACTCATCCACAGTGGAGTTAAAGCGTACAGCTGTGACGAGTGTGGGATGGAGTTTACTGTGAAGGCTTCACTAAAACAGCATCAGGTCATCCACACTGGAGAGAGACCGTTCAGCTGTGACATGTGTGGAAAGTCTTTTTCCTTGAAGGGTTCCCTAAAAAAACACCAACTCATCCACAGTGGAGTTAAAGCGTACAGCTGTGATCAGTGTGGCAGAGCTTTTACTGACAGTAGCACCTTACAGAAGCATCTAGTTACCCACTCTGGAATTAAGGCATACAGCTGTGACATCTGTGGAAAAACTTTCAGCCAGAGAGGGAACCGAAATACACACCTACGCATTCACACCAGACATGATGTGTACTGCTGTGAACAGTGTGGCAAATACTTTACAACAGACGCACAGTTACAACAACACATGTTTACCCACACTGAGGAGAGACCTTATCAATGTGACCTGTGTGAGAAGACTTTTAAAACTCCACAGCACCTGAGACGACACCAACAGATCCACACCAGAAAGAGACTCTACAAGTGCAGCTACTGTGAGGTATGTATTTATATTGTTATCTTGTCATTTTAGCCTGACTGTTTGGAACAACTCTGCTCATTAAACTGTGTTAGCATGTTAGCAATTCTACTGCCTGGAAAAGCAGCTCTGAGTGATTATTCAGATTTTCCTTTCAGTTATAATTTTAGTATTACTGTAGTATTATGGTGGTAGTATTGTAGTTATTGCAGCCCAGTAAACTGAGTGTGTTAACTGAAACAGTCAAATGTAGTTGGACGTCTGCAGAGATGCTCTTTATTTCAGGCGATGTTCAGGATACAAATGTTGAAGGACTGACTTACACTGTCTTTGTGTCTTTGTTTAGAAGCAGAGCGACACAGATGGATCCAGTTCTCAACCCTGTCATCACTGAGGTGGTGGGAAAGACTTTCATTGTGACCTCTGTGGAAAAACTTTCAGTCAGCAAAAGACCCTAAAAGTACATCAACGTAGACACACTGGAGACAAACTGAAATACTGCAAAGAATGTGGGAGAAGCTTCACCACACCAAGTGAGTTAAAACGACATGAACTGATTCACAGTGGGGTTAAAAAGCACCTCTGTGATCAGTGTGGGTCATCCTTCACCACTGAAGGTCAGCTTAAATCACACAAACGAGTCCACACAGGAGAGAAACCACACAAGTGCAGACACTGTGACAGAAGCTTCTCACGGTCAGGTAATCGTAACATTCATGAACGTGGACACATGGAAGGAAACTACAGCCGTGACCAGTGTGACAAGAGCTTCAGGAATCTCAGTTCATACTCTGCACACAAACGATCCCACGTTACTAATAAACTGTTTCACTGTTACCAATGTGCCCAAACATTCACCTCATTGTCTGCTGTGTGCAAACATCAGCGCGATCACTCAGGGCTGAAATCACTCCCATCACTGGATCACAGTGAATCTGAAGACACAGAAAGATCCTCTGGTTTCTGTGTCAGACTCAAAAAGCTTGAGATCAGGCTCCACAGAGTTCAGATAGAATCATTTAAACTTGTGTTGAACTGAACTGGTTGCTGGGCTGAACTTCTACATAATACAGATCTACATGGGATCTTCTTTTCTGTTGTTTTACTGAGTCAGTTTTGTCCTTTTTTCTCTGTCCTGGTTTTGCTCGTCTGTAAATGATTGAAACTCAGTCAAATAGTTCATTGTTCTCCAGCAAAACGTTTTGGAAACTCATGTTTAACCTTTAAAACTCTGACATGTTTTAGCACACAAGGCTTCATCGGGGAGTTCACTCATGATTGGACCATGAGAACAAAGGTTTTTAGTTCTTTCAAAGAGAGTCTTGGAGATGTTTGATGTTTCTGTTTTTTCTACATAAAGGAATAAACTATTTTTCTTGCTTCATGTAGTGTGGAAGTTTTTAATGTTTCTTCATCTGTTATGTTCTTGAATGTGTTCACGTGAAGATGGTATAAATAAACTGTTGTCAGAGATTTACAGTTATCAAACAGGTGAATAAACAACACTGAGACACTTGGAGACGGTTAACGTGCTGCACGGGTGAGGGCTCAGAGAGGACTCACACCGAGCTGCAGTAGTCGTTTATTATTTATAGCAGGGTGAAACAAGCATAGCAGTTTCCTCTAATTTTGCATATATGTGTGTGTGTGTGTGTAAGTTCGTATAAATATCATAGGGTGAACTTCCTCTTTCTATAAACAGAGCGAGTAGTACATTTTGTTCTTTTCCTATTAAGGGTAAAATATGAACATATACTTTAATGCAACATAAAACTCATTAAAGCGTTTCTTCTTTAACATCCCCTCCTGATGTTAATATTTTTCACTTAATCATACTTTATTATCAGCCAACAATCACTTGCTTATAACATTTTCAATTGTAGCATCATTCAGTATGTGTGTGTGTGTTTCTATACTAAATCTTCTTCATCCGGTTCATCTTCTAGTGGCAGTCCAACATAGGTAATTACTGTGGCCTGTACCATTTTGTCAATCATGGATCTTATGCATGGTAGGATACATGTAGAAAACAAGCACAATAATAGAAGCAGAACTCCTATCAGTACGAGTCCTTTTATCACGAGGGTCTTCCAGCTGCCACTCAGCAGCCAGGTCAGCCAGTCCTCATTGTTCGTGACATAGTCTTGTTGCTGCGCATTACTCAGTTGTCGCAACTTGTCTAGGGCGGTGGTCATGGTCAAGGAGTGCACGTTGTCCGGGATATAGGTTCAACAAGTGGTGTTGAATAAGACACAGAGGCCCCCTCTCTCAGCGAGAATCATGTCCAGGGCGACCCTGTGTTGCATGACCACTATTCTGATCGCGTCGATTTCCTCATTCTGAGCCTTATTTATCTTTGTTGAGCTGTTCAGGAAAAGTCCAAATCGGTAGTCAAGAGTCTCAATTCTTAACGTGTTTTTTCCAGTTCCGACCCAAGGGAACAGTGAGTGCAGGACCTTCTGTCCGGTGGTCCACAACTTGAACTCCGCTGGTACATCACTGCCCCAGATTGGGTCATGGGGTTGCACGTCATCAGTGTTCCTCTTGCGTCGTGGTTGGTTCTGATGGAATACTCTGAAGGTGTGGTCTGACACTAAAATTGGGGCGCAGAGTCCGGTACAAGAAAAGCTCACAACTAAGACAAAACTGCTCCTGCAAGGAAAGCTCACTGTTATGCATGCAAGGTGATCAGCTCTAGGTGAGAAGACATTTAAATCTCACACTTGTTCTGCTGCATTTTTGAAGCTCAATTCCAGGAACAGATCGCAGGGCTCATTTTTACCCAGATAGCAAGGAAACATTGAAACAATGTTGAGTCAATATCAGGCTGTGTCATTGAATCAACGTTGAAGTGTGACGTTGACCTAACGTCACTCTTGCACCCTTTTTTAATGTTGAAACAACGTCAGGTTTTGATGTTGAATCAATGTTGAAACCTGACATTGATTCAACGTTATATTTTCTAATACTGTTGACATTGAAACAATGTCAGATTCTGATATTGAAACACTGTTGAGCTATGGTGTTGATTTTCCACCTCTTTCGCACAGTTGCTTTTTATTAAAACAACAGTTAAATCATGACTGGAAATCTACCTCTCTTTATAGGTATTTTAACCAATACTAAACTACTGCATGTGTCCATCAATACTTAAACCACCTAATCACATAATTGTACTTATTCCTCAAATTGGACACCCTTTAAAAAACAACAACAAATGTCTCACAATGTATCATGTCAATATTAATATCCTAAAATAAGAAAGTATTGCATGTGATGTAACAGAGAAAAAACTAAACAAAAAAAGGTCAATAGGCATGTTTCGTTTGCTAAATACTTTATTAAAAGACAGTTTCCTATTTCCATTTATATGTTTCACAGAAGTTTGTAATTTTTTACTCTGGGATGGGGATGCATGGATGTGCGTCCTGCACCACCCAAACGATCTGGGGCGTATCGGAGCCATTTCTGCACTGCTTGTGCAAAGACAAACTCGGACATAGAGTTTGCCCCTAACTGCTGCGTCAGGCCATCTAGGACAAAAATACACACACACAAACAAAAAAAGTGAATTAGAGCACATGAATAAGCTCTTGTTAACTGTCTTTAAAACAAAATAAACATGGGGTCCTCGGGCTGTACAAACTACAACCCGAGGACTAAACAAGCCAAAGACCAAAGACTCCATCTCCAGATTAACCGGACATGAAAGTCTTGTTATTAAGAAGGACAAAGTAATATAGCAAAAAAATGGTAAAAATTACCAAATATGCATTTGCAGAGCGCTGTATCTTTAAATGCCCTTTTTTGCTTTGTCTGGTCCTTGGTTTTTTTCCCTGCCCAGTTTAGTACTGAGGCCAGCTCGTTTGTAATGGCATAAGCCATTACACGGCGGACTCGCACCTCCAGTGTGGTCCCTCCAATCAAGGCAAAGCGTCTCACCTATAGACACATTTTAAGAGATGGAATTAGCGTGTCTCATGTCTTTAATGTGTATGCAAGTGCTTGTGTGTTTAATCAACAGGCCGTTGTTATGTATTTAAATCACATCTGACAGCTATTACACTTTATAGTTACAAAGTGTACATAACCTTTATATACTTACCATTGCCTTATTTGCCTCTTGTGATTGAAGAGCTGCCTCTGCATTGTTTAGCTCCTCAATGTTGTGCAAGGGCAAATCCAGAGGCAGTACCCCAGCATCTACCGATTCATTGCAGCAGGGACGGCGGATGGCTCTGACCTCCTCACGGAGTTCGTTAACAGCTCTCGTCAGGTCTGACAGAAAAAGATTATTTTTTTTAAGTATTTAAGAATACAGACAACTTGTCAAAAGTTTCCTTGTGTCACACACAGATATGTACAAAGACACAAGACAGTATTTTATTACCTGGTATTTTCACTCGAGGGGGCTGGGGAAACCGTTTTTTTGTGGGCTGCTCATCCTCTGAGTCACTATATGTGTACAGGGGATTTTGTCTAAAGAAAAAAAGTTGAAAACGGTCATAAGTAATTACAAATGTGCTTTTGGAATATTATTTCCTAAAGTTACAGTTTGATTTAACATTTAACATACAACTGCGTGTGTATATGTAAGCATTTAAACACTGAAGATAATAAAATTAACAGTATTTTGTCTAAGTCTGCCATTGTAGGAATTCATGGCACCGAGACAAAAACTTGGCGCACAGTGTGGCATCAAAATAGGCGCACACCTTTGACGCTGCGTTTTCTCCGTCTTCCTCGTCCACACGTAAATGCTAAAGCAGAGTTTTCGAAAATATCCGCCCTGGCAGGCGTCTTTAAAAATCTCAGTTTTCAGTTGATGAAACGCAGTTTACGTGTGGACAAAAGGTGCAAACGCAAGGTAGGTGAGCGTGTAGCGTAAAGTTTGAATTGAGTGCGAATCGAAGCGGGTGCTCTCCAATCATTAAAAGTAACAAAGTCATTGAACACATTTATACAGTTACCTTTACGTTTATCAATCATATATCACAGATTTACAATTTTTTGTAGTACTATGCTAAAAAGCAACTACAGAGCGAAAGTCTGGGTCAAGCGCCGAGGCGACGGCAAGAACAAAGGAACCCTCGAAGCGTTAAAGCTAGCTTTGTAAGGAAATATAACGGAAAAGTATGAAACAAAAATGTTTTCTTTGTTGATAGACTTTGTTTGCAGTGCAATTTATTTGTTGCCGGATTGTAAGATGAAAGTAGACACAATATCGGGCTCCCACATCTTATCCGAAACTTTACATTAACAAGTTTGTTTTGTTTTTTTTACTGTTATTCAAATGCAACCGTGGAAATAACGAATAGAACAAAAGTCATTCATTCTTACCTTATACTAATCGTGGTGCAGGCCAGTGCGGTGCATGAACTGATGCCTTCTCCGGTCAATTCCACTGAGAGTAAATCTAATGTCCCGCTCTACTGTACAAGACAATGGTTACCTGGAGGGACGTACCAATGTGATAGGGGTGCTGCGGAATAGTCCAAGTGGTAGCAGCTTTAATTTCCCGCTCAACCATAAATTGATGATTTTTCAACGTGATTGTTGTCACCTTGTCAACTATAAATAGATCAACAATCAACGATGACAGAACAACAGTGAATCAATGTTATTTCAATGTCAGTGTCAGGTTTCTTCAGTATTTCAATGTTGTTTCAACATTGGTTTTGTGTTGACATTTCAATCCTGACGATTCTGATGATTCAGATGGAAAATCAACATCTGTTCAATGTCTCCTTGCTATCTGGGTATATACACTGCAACTGCCATGAGGACAGGGCCATTTTTTTGTTGTTGTTTGTTTTTCCTTTTGCTCTGTGCAGCACTTTGGCAGCATTTTTAAATTTCTCTTTGTATTTTTTCTTTCTTTTACTAGTGAAGAGATGTAGCGTGAACAGTTATACAGTCTAAATATCCCATATGGGTCGTGTGAAATGGTGTTTTCAGTTTCATTCAGTTGAAGTAAAGAACGTTGAATATTTCTAAGTGTGCTGTTTTGAACCAACATGTCACAGTATGATCAGTGCTGTAATTTTTGACAGTCACTGTATCAATGTTATTTTTGCATCTCTTGAATAAAGGTTTTGACCTGCAAGTGCTAATTTCTTTAGTTATTGGGGTAAAATGGGTAGTGTTAATAGGAAGGTGTTTGCCAATTCAGTAACCTAATTTAATGTTAATGGAAAATAACATTACCTCAAATTGTTTAGTTATAATTGTTGTTTAACTGAATATTGATTTTTGATCTTGATTTGTTCTTTCCCAACATTTTTCAAAAGAAAGAGTCTAATTTCTTTGCTGTGATTGATTCCAGAGAACACGGAAGAACTGACATTATTTAACTGTTGATTTTTGTAGATTCAGTGGAGGAGTAATGTCAGTTTAATTCTTTACCTACTGTCAATGCAGTGAAATTAGACATTTTGTTTTGAAAGGTTACTGGTGGATGCCAGCAACCATCTTGGAAGAGAACAATATAATCTGTTATAAGGCCTCCATTTGAAAATTGTGTATTTGATACTAGAATATAATAGCAAAATGTAATTTGAAGATAACATGTAGTATTTAAGTGACCAAGTAGTATTGGGTAAAAGTTATTGAATGGTGTTGGGATAAAGTGAGAAAATTGTGAAGGATTAAAATATTCCAAGAGCTCAAATTACTTCATCAAAACATGTTTAAGTCACATTTTATCAACACAAATTGCACAGGCTTATTGAACTTGAATAAATTGTGTTAAGTTAACTCAATTGTTTAAGTTGCTGCCAAAGCAAAACATCTGTGTGCAACAAATGTCCACCATTGAATTAAGTAAATCCAACAACATATTTTTTTCAGTGTAGTTTGGACTTTATGATTTCTGTAACTGGAAAATATTATTTTGTTTAAAGACAGAAGTGACCGCATAGTTGCAACATCAAAGGGAAATATTAATTAATTAGCATCAAGTATATTTGTTGCTTAAGCGTTTGCACTATAACTTAAGTAGGATTATAACTTTTAAGGAAGGAAAGATTTCAGATATTTAGTTCACTGCTTCAGTTATTTTATATGAAATTAAAACATTTACGTTGGTCAAATATGATGCTCTAAATCAAATAAAAGTTTGAAAATAAATGATGTATTTTTAAATGCTGCAACAAATGTTCACAAAAAGTAACTATAATTAAAACCAGTTAAACAAAATCAAATGTTTGAATCATGCTTAACCAAATGCCAGGCTGCAGAGCTGAACCTAAAGTATACGTAGAAAGATTTCAACATCTGAGCAGTTTTTAATGTTTTTATCACATATAAATGTCACAGCAGTGGGTCCTGGCCCAATGCTTTGTGTTTTTGGTTTTCTTTGACTCTTGTTTTTCTTGGTTTTTGTTCTTCTTATTTATCAGGCTCTCAGTAATCTTAGTTCTCCCTCCCTCAGTGTTCATTTCAGCCTGTGTTTAGTTTCTGTTCCCGTGTCCCACGTTTCATCGTTTCATGTCGAGTCAGCCCTGTCTCTCTGTTTCCTGTGTCTCCCCAGTCAGCCCCGCCTCCCTCGGGCACTCATGTGTGATACAGAGTAATAAACCTGACTACATTTGCTACACTCTCTTTATTACCTGTTACTTTAAAATTCATACACTAATTATGTCTGCCCATCTCTCTAATGTGAAGGTCAAAGGTCAACATCCCAGTGACATAAGAATAATCCCAAAGGGGCAAAGGCAGCGGTTAATTTAGCACATTTAGCATTAAGGGTACAGCAAGGATATACTTTTACTTATTGTGGCAGGGGTGTGGTCTCTGGCCTGCTGCAGTGGAGGCTGCTGGCGGGACGTTGGACGGCACAGGTGAGGGTGATGGAGCTCATGACTCTCCCCTTTATAGTGACGGAGGAGACTGGCGTGGGGGAAGCGTGTAGTGGAGGAAGCCGAGGAGAGAGCTGGTTTCTGGCTACAAAGACGGCGTCAAACCAGAAAAGATTGCTCGTGGTCAAATAATGTGTCAATCACCTGTGAATCAAACTGTGTGTGGCTCAGTTCATGTCACAGTGTTGTTTAGTATATCTTCACTTGTCTCACTCTCCTTCTGTTCTGTCCATCAGGACGATCCTCAGCGCTTACACAGATCCTCCATCGATGTTTTGGATCCAATCAGTGATCAGTTCTACGAGGAGGCCTGGATGTTCACCAGCGCTCGCTACACCTCCATCTACCAGAAGGTGAGTGTACTCCTTTGTACTCAGATTAACATTTTACTTCTTAAAATACATTTTCATATATGAGCTTTCTATTATTTCATGGGCCATTTAATCAATATTAAAATTACAAGCATATCAACAAAGGTGAAGCTGGTTTTTTCCACTTGCTGTCACACAGTCATGGAGGAATACAATAAATACATAATCAGTCATAGATCCTGAACAATGACATTAAAAGAAAGTCTGTGGCTCTAAAAACTAAACAGTATAAAGACATGCTCCAAGCTGCTGTTTCTCTCCTACTCCTCTAGGTTTTCCACTGTCGGCCATCCAGCGATGCTGGAGGGCTACCTGGCCAATGCTGGCCTACACAAAGAGGTCCCGGCTCGGAGGAGCTGAAGAAGATCCTTGCCTTCCTCGTCAGTTTCCTCTTCAGTTCCTATCCCAACAAAACCTTCTTGCACCTATTAGCTTGTAGCTGTGGCTACAATGTAGCTTGCCATCGCCAGTGTGTGAATGTGTGTGTGAATGGGTGAATGACTGAATGTAGTGTGAAGCGCTTTGGGGTCCTTAGGGACTAGAAAAGCGCTATACAAATGCAGGCCATTTATTAGCTCCAAAGAGGCTATGGTGCCCGTGGAGGTCTGGACCTGAGGCCTGTGCTCATCACGTGGATAGAAAACACTCTGACACCATTCTGGAGGTCTGATGGGACTCTGACCAAAACACAGATGAAATAAAACTTGTGGCTGGAGCTTTTAAAATGACTTTTTCACCTCATAGATTAATGCTCATGATTGCATGTTAGCAAGACAGCATCTCCCCAAGGTGAAACTCTCAGGAGACTCTTAAACTGTAATCTGGTTGAGACTACTTGAGGAGATCTTAGTAGCGAGTATGTGGATTTAGTCTCTTCACCAACAGCAGACAGACCCATGCCAAGAAAGCAGACATGTTCTCAAAGAAAGCCGAGAGCAGAGATTGGAAAAAGCTAAAAAGAAAAAGCTGCAGCTTCAGACGACTATCTGCCTGTAAGGCTGAAAAAGTCCAGTTACGCTCTATTTTGGAAAAGCTCCCAGTTTTGGTAACCTGGACTTTTATTTCCCCTCTTCTGCTACAGATGTTGACTGTGACCTCAGAGGCCAACTGGACCACACAGCTGCAGCAGGAGTGAGGGAGAGGAGTCTTCATCCAGCTTCAAAGAAAACATCCAGGTAAAGTGACGTGGATCAGCGGATAAAGCCGTCTCCACTTTCAAAGGAGATCCTCTGAGAGAGAGACTCTCTGAGCCGTTTTAGCCTCAAATTATAGGACTTTATAGTACAGCAACACTTTTAAAGGACAAAAATAACATAAACTGTGACTGTAATACAAACAAAGTATTGCATGTGTTTTTAAAAGTGTTCCTCCGATGGGCAGGATATCACTATTAGACTGTCCCACCAGCCAACTTCAACAAGAGACCACAGCAGCATTCAGTGATCAGCACAGATGTTCCTCTAACACTCAGCATCTGATCCCTGTTGGTCTGTGTGCTTCTGCTTTTGCTCAGTTAGAAACCCTGCAGCAACCCGACCCAAAACTGTGTCTTCTTGTTCGCCTCAACGTTGAAGTGTCAAACGTCCAACATCTGGAAAGGAAACCACGCCAGTGTACTGTGATGTTTCACCAACATGTGGCAGACGCTGGTCCTGCCTTTCATGCTGACATCAGCAGAGAGCCCCGCCTACCTCAAAGCCTCCCCTGTCATGTATTGATCAGGATGATTATGAAGATGAGCGAGTGCAAATAAGACTGTAAAAGTCCACGAGCAGAATGTTTGGATGCTTTCTAATGATTCATGAATATCATGAGAGTGTTTGTGTGTTTTGTCTTTTCTTTGCTGACGTTTGTTACTAACAAAGACAATTTACGCTCTGTGTGTGTTTTCATCCTTACCAGCCGCACTCTAACTGCAATGAAGGAAACAAACTGTAGAAATGGTCGACTCAGTGACTTCATAAAATATTGAAGTGGTTCAGGTAGAGCCAGTTTTTAAATGACCATGAACACTGAGCGTATTGTATCTGTACAGCATGTTTTTCTATTAGACAGATTTGTAACAGAGGCCTTGCTCTCAGTAAGTTTGAAATCCTTTTCTGATTTATTTTGTAATCTCTGATCTTTGTGTATCCTGCTCAGTTTGCATGCTGCCTGTAGGAGTTTCTGTCTTTGTATTTGAAGAGAATTCATTGAATATACTCAGCTGCTTCCCTTTGGTGCCTCACACATCACTGAAGTTTTTCAGTGTCCAGTTATTTGTTTTTAATAGCTGTTTGAATTCTCTGTATGTTTGACCCTGTAGACTGTTTAATGGACTGCTCGTCTTCCTGTTTGTAACCACTGCCTGTTTAGGACTAAAGATTTGGATTTTTGACTTTAACACAGCCTCTGCGTGTCGTCCCTTTGTGTCCTCGTCCTCTGTGAATGTGTCACAGATGTTTCCATGATAATAACACAGCTTTCCCACAGTGGCTTGCAGCAGCATTTATTCACAGCACATTTGAGAAAGGTTCAGATTAACTCGATGAGTTTATATTCAGAATGATTCTGACAGTGGGCCACTGTGAATTGTGATCTTTCATCAGGTCAATGTTTAAGTTCAGTATTTCAAAGCAGGAGCTATGAACAGTCATCATGTTGGCATTAGAATTATTATTATTAATCATTATTAATAATGTCGTTACTCATGTATAACTTTGATTAGTATACATGAATTTTATCAATAGTAAAAATAATGAATAATTCATGTATAACTTTTATTGTGTTTTGTATATTAATTATATTTAAATAGAGATGTTGACCCT
The DNA here is from genome assembly GCF_057382095.1 of Aulonocara sp. 'chitande type north' Nkhata Bay. Lineage (NCBI taxonomy): Eukaryota > Metazoa > Chordata > Actinopteri > Cichliformes > Cichlidae > Aulonocara > Aulonocara sp. 'chitande type north' Nkhata Bay. The sequence goes on from NC_141346.1 coordinate 73,608,386, forward strand.
GTCTCTACAGTAGCATCAGTGTAACATACATTATTGGTCCAAGCTGTCATAAATGGGGAGCCTGATCCTTTATTATGAAAACATGACGAGTATTTTTCTTGTCAGTTGGGAAGAAGTTGGTCTTTTTTTCCTTCTTTTTGCTCAGTTTGTCTTTTCTTTGATAATTGAAACTCTGATCAAACCTACTCATGTTCACAGCATGTAAAAGCAGCTGACAGTCCGTGGCATTGTTGTTTGTAGAGGTGCAGTGTAGTGGGAGCATAAATCAAAAGAAAACAGTAACATTTATGTAATAAAACATCTGAATGAAAATGAACAGGCCCTTTATGAACTTCAAAGGGATCTGAAAACAACACTTTTTAAAAGAGTATCTTGGGGTGTAGGTGGTCAAAATAGAAAACTGAGCTGAGACTCTAAGTTCAATCCATCCATTGGTTTTTACTTAGGAGGAAGAAATGTCAGGCTGGTGCAGGCTGGTTAGGTGCATGTGGTTATCTTTACCTAAATGAGTTCACTTTGTGGCTGCCAGGTTGGGCAGAAGTACCTGTCCCCTGTTAGGCTTAGCAAGGTTCTCCAGGAGTTTCTCCATGGGTAGAGCTTCTAGCTCCTCCAGCACATCTGTGGCCGTGCAGGCTGCCACTTTCTTGGTTGCTCTTTTTACCCCACTGGTGGATGAGCTGCAATGGTCTCCATTTGTCCCATATGTCTTTACTTCTTCTTCTTCTTTTGCATATTAAACACATTATTCTGTTTCTATGTATTTGCTATGATTTGCTATTTGTTAAGTAACATTGCTTCACTCACTATGCCGGGTTTGTGTGTGGAAGCATTCAGTTGCTGGCAAATCAAACATTCTGCAAATGAAGCTGAATACTCAGTTACATGTTTCTTTACATTTTATTATGTTACAGATTAAGTCATTTGTTCTTACTTTGTTTGTCTTTTCAGTCTTCATGAGGGTCAGGTGTGGGGAAACGCCCGCCCGGCATTTCCTCATTTTAAAGTCCTGCTGATGCCACACATGACATCAGCAGGTCAAACCAAGTGGAGGGGTTTGTTTGTCCATAGAGATGCTTCCTTTTGTTTGTTTTAAGGTTTAAATGGATTTGTTGAATGTGTTTCTTTTCATCAATACTGCCATTTAGTTGTGTAAATGTGCATGTTAGAAGTGTGAAGAGGTTTTGTGTTTAGAAATGTATAGAAACCAATGATTTACTGACAGCATGTCTGATGGAAATAAGTGCAGATTATGTATGAAGTCTAACTGCACACAGTAACTGTGTTACAATAAGGACTTAACAGCGCCCTCTGCTGGAGTGTTTCAGTACTGCGTTAACTAGAATACACCACCTCCTCCTCACACCACCTGCTACAGCTCTACTCTTCTATGACTACAGTCATCCACAGCACTGATGTGAGGTCACATGGTTCATATGTAAGGAGCACAGCTGACCTCAGGTCAGTTTAATGACTGTGAGCAGCAGCTGTGTTATTGTCACTGTGACAGGGAGACACTCTCAGACACAGCGCTCATGTCAGCTTGTTCTCATGCAGGAGGATCAGGAGCTCCATGTTTGTCTTTCTGTTTGAATCATGATGTGTTTGTGCCATCAGAGTCTGTCATGAGTACTCAGGGTTTCACAGCAGCTCTTCTGGATGCTGACGAGGACTCCAACCTCATGTTTCACCTCTCTGAGCTTCTGATGTCTGTGAACACTCGTGTTTCTTCTCTGGGCTCATCTGGACAAAAACACCTTTCTGTGTTTGGCTGCAGCCTCATTCTGACTGACAGGAAGTGTGTTATCCATGAGCTGCACTTCTGTGAGGAAGTTTCCTGCTGTGTTTCCTGTCTGTGGACAAACACGAGTGTTCCAGCTGAGGACTTGGTTCCTTCCACCTGTCCATACAGGACATCACGCTGTCTGCAGCTCTGTAAATGCAGCTCCAGGTCCTTCCACGTGCTGCTCTGTATTTGTGCAGTTTGTAGTGTGTCCTGGGAAACGTAGCACACATGGTGTTCTTCTGCTGTTTCCTCCTTTCACTGAGTGTGAAACACTGACGCTGTGCTGTTGTTCACAGAGGGGAGCTGATTCTAGCTGCAGCTGGACTCTGTCATCTAACTGAATGTGTTGGTGCTGATCACGGGGCTCTGAGGGGGGAGCAGCAGGAGGACTCTGGATGCTGACGTCAGTGTATCTGTGGAAGCTCCCACAGCGTGTCTGTCATTCAATATTGTGCTGTATATTGTATCTATGCAAAGATGAACAGACTGTGTGTTCACTGGTCTCTGTGCTGCAGCTCTGATGTCATCATCACTCCCTCCTCCACCCTCAGCAGTCCCAGCATGCTGCTGTGGTGCACCCCACCCTCACTCTACACCTGAGCCACAGACCACACCCTCCACCTCAATATACACCACAGTTTTCTCTGCTGTGGAAATGAGATCAGGAGGAAATCATCATTATTATTATTTAATAAACGCTCACATTAATGTGGGCTTATTTGTTTCATATTAGAAACATTAGTTGAGTGTTTTTAGTATAAAATGGTCAAAGTCCCTCTTTTTGCTCCTCCCCTCACCTGTGGATGGACGGTGCTGTTACCGTGGTGACAGCTTGGATGTGTTTCAGTCCTGCCTGGTTATCACTGCAGGAATCTTTCACATTTATTACAGGTAATAACTCTGATTTTTCTGTGTATTATGAACCAAATGTATCCTGATACTCACAGAGATGGATGAGCAGAGGTTTTTTTTGCAATTTATGTAGTTACTATGGACTTAATGCATACATATTATTAAAATTAGGGCTATAACAGTTGTATTGATGTATAGCAACTTGAAATGCTCCCACAAATGGCTCCACAGCATGTAAAAATATAACAAAAGCTCTGGCGGACTTGGTTCTGTGGTCAGTCTTAAAGGGTGAAGTTCAACTCTGTAATCTTCACTGTGTCACAGAGTTCAGTGAGTCCCGTTATTCACAGTATCAATCAGATCATCAGAGAACAGCTGATCAGCAATCAGTGGTGCCAACAGCGCCTCCTGTGGTGAGAGGATGCAATAATGCAATGTAGCATTTTTCCACTCAACACTTGCAGTCATGGAAACTGTCTGTTGGATCTGTGTGACGTTGCTTTCTTGGTTAGAGTTCCTCACAAATGTCCAGATGATTCTTCTAATGAGGCGTCGACCATGTTTGCAGCTCTTTGGAAGAAAACGTCGCCCTTTGCCATCCTTACTTTTCTTTGACTTCTTCAAATGCAGCTGAACTCCAGCTGGTATTTTCTTGGACTTTGCAGCTGTTTCTGGTCATCAGTTCATTCCTGCAAACCTCTGAAGCTGAACAACAATGATGCTGCATTGCTGGCTGATCCCAAAAGGTTGATTCTGTTCATCTGGACGTTTTCAGAAACGTTTGCTCACTGATCAGGTGACTTCTTCAGTCTCAGCTGACTGCAGCTTTACAAGCTTACAAACAGCACATTTGCACAATGACTGAAAGCAGCAGCACCTGATATATATGATACTAATATAATACATATACATATATAATCCATACTAATGATGAAGGAACTGAGCTCACAGTCCATTGTTCATTCAGTGAACTACTCAGTTTATTTTGGGCCTCAGAAATGCTCACTCTGTTTGTACATCACTGTCAGCAATAGACTTATTCTGCTGTGTGGACAGGAACACATGTGACATCACTTCCTGTTTGTTTGTGACTGAAGAGGAAGAAGTTTACAAGGAATCATTTAGAAGAGTTTCAAACATCAACTGATTGAATCCATGAATCTGAAAACGTGTTTGTGAGTGAAAGAGACAGACATGTACAGACTGAACTATCTGTTCAACAGTCAGAGTGTTTCTGTAACAGGAGACACTCTTTACACTCCACTCAGCACAGGGACACTGAGGAACCACGAGACAAGGAACCGAGTCTAAACCCAGGATAAAGAGTTTGAGTGAATGTGGTGTTGAAGGTGTGGAGGTGGATCAGAGTGTCAGAGGAGACTCTGTAGAAGGACAGAGTGCCAGCAGGACAGTCCACATACACTGCTGCTCTGTTAGAGACAGAGGAGGAGGAGGAGGAGAAGGATGTTTGTATTTTATTGTGCCAGACAGACTGAGGACCATCATCAGAGCAGTACAGACTCCAGGACTGATCATTGTATCCAAACCAACAGTCAGCACTGCCTCCTTTCCTTCTGATGCTTCTGTAACTCACTGATATACAAACGTCTCCTCTCCACTCGACCTCCCAGTAACAGCGACCAGTCAGACCATTTCTACACAGCAGCTGATAAAAACCATCAAATCTGTCTGGATGATCAGGATATGACTGAACCTCCTTCACACATGTCACCTTCCTGTTGTTGTCAGACAGTTGGAGGTTTGTGTTCACTGTGTTTGTGTCGATTGTGAGTTGACAGGAATCTGATGGAGAGAACAAACACAATCCAGCTGCAGTTATTGATCCATCATCTGTTCATTGATTGACACTTTGATGATGACTCCTGACATGATGAAGATGGTTGAATGTGTGCTGCTTTGTTTTCATGAATCCCATTAAAAACACACTTACACTTCCTCAGACCTGGTCTCAACCATCGGACTCCAGCAGGCTCCACCCTGAAAGGAGGAGGGGGGTCAGAGCAGCACAGTCAGCATGCACACATGGACATTACATGGCTCTCACACACACACTGTTACACACTGATAAAGGAACAGTCCAACATTTTCACAAACACACTTCAATCCATACGTGGATCAAACTGCTGATGATTGGACTGATCCTAGATCAGTACATCACTGTACTGAATGAAATACAAACCGTGACCTTCATTATCTTTATATTCCTCTCCTGTTTAGGTGGAAAGGACACCTCCCTGCCTTTGCTGCCAGCTGGTTTTCTCCTCTTGGAAACACATTTACCATGGCTGACACTTTATTCGGTACACAGTGCCCACTGTCTCAGGTACAGTTCACCCGTGACCTAATAAAGTGGCGGTCATTTGTTATGAGCCATCTCCCTTCAGCTTTTTTAGCCGACCTGTTTACCTCCAACTTTGTATCAGCAGCAGCGAGCCACACACATCACATGAACTTGTGCATTAAAACAAGTTAGTGGATTATCCACCAATAAATGAGGAGATGTTGGACGTGTTAACAGATGACAGATTAGGCCTGGGTCTGTGGTACTGTTAGCAAACACAGAATATTAACCAGGAACAGCTCCTTCATTTCCATCATTTAAGTTGGCTGATACAAACCACACCTCATCTCCTAATGCACTGAGCTTTCCTCATCTCTGACTGTAACTGACTGCTGGGTCCATGGTGTTCCTCCCCCTGCTGAGAAGGTGCAAACAGCTGCCTTCTTTCAGTCACATACATCAGTCTGTCCACTGACAGTCTTTCCATGACTTTCCCTGGATGAGATGTTAGAGCTGTAGGCCTATAACCTGTGGTCTTAGTGGGGTCTTTCCCTGCTTTCACAGTTCTTTCCAGCTTCCTGATATATTCTATTATAGAAGAGCAGCAGAGCCTCCTCTAACTGCTTCATCATGATGTAACACACCTGATCCTTCCCAGGTGAAGTCATTTTTATGCACTTAAGAGCTGCTTTGAATTCAAACATTACAAACTGAACATTAGAACTATCCTCTTCTCCAGGATTTTCCTGATTTAACATTTCAATATGATTCATTTTTGTTCTCTACACCTGCCGTCATCACTTCAATTATTCCCACTGTGGATTTGATCATATTGTTTGCCCAGCATCTCTACATTTTCCCATCCATACTACCTGGAGCTCATTAACACTATTAATACTGGAAACTGCTGTTGAAGCCTGATGGTGACACTTTCTGGTGAAGAAGTGAATTGCAGTAACAGGACTGGCTGGCTTATGATACACTGGACATTTCCAGCGCTTTGTTTTCTCTGCTCACAGACAACACAGATACACGCATGTATATTCAGCCCACGTCCAGCTCTGCATGCACTCCTTCTGCTCCATTTCTATAGAGAATAAACAACGTAACACAATCAGTCTCCATTGTTTTCAACTCAACCAGCTGCATTTAATGAAGGAGTTTGAATTTACTTTACAACAGCTGCTGTTGTTTCCTGTCTGCATTCATGTTCTTAACTGGTGTAGTTCTTCCTAAAGTACTGCAGTATTCCTGCCAGTACATCCTTTTAGTTTTCCTAACTGTTTCCTCTGATGCTCGTTGCTATTCTTTCCTCAATGCAAATTCATGCTAAGCTCCTTCATATCCATCCGTTTCTAAACCTGTAATAATTGTTTTAATGTGTCTTTGGCCTAATTATGAGTCTGTCCACATGTTTGTAGTTTCCCACTTGCTTTGGTTTCTTAGCTCTGATTCTCTGAAATCATTTACTGGCATCTCTCCCTCTCACTCCCACTATCCCCAGAACACCAGAGTATTCATCTCCTTGTTTATCATATGGCCTCTTTACATTTTCTCCAATCATCCCTGTTTCTAGAGTCTCGCCCCATCTGCAGGCAGTCCAAGAGAAACTGCCTCTGCCATTTTCTTCTTCTTAATCTTTGATTTTTCTCTTCACTTTCTCCATTGGGTCTTCTTAGACGCACTTTCCAGAAAGCAGCAACATTATTTGTGCCTCATTTGTCAAATTGTGCATCTTACTTCAGCTTAATGTGTTTCCTGTTTTGTTTTTACACAGGTCATGTAAAAGAAATCCTACCAGAGACTCGACAAAGCTGAACTGAAAGACAGCACGGGCAATAAATCAGAGCACCACAAAACTTAAGCACACATATATAAGGTGATTTAACAAATCATGTCTGTTGTAAATGAGTAAGCCATTTATCGACCTGACTCAGGTTTTAAATCATCATCAGAAAAGACTGAATCCTGACCTGAGAATCCCAAGCGTACACTTTGGACTCTCCACTGCAGAAAATAGAAGCTTCAGTCCTGAATCCTGCAGGTTGTTGTTACCCAGATCCAGCTCTGTCAGACGGGAGGACTGGGAGCTCAGGACTGAGGACAGAGCTTCACAGCTTCTGTCTGACAGGTTACAGCCACTCAGTCTGAAGAAAGGATGACAAGAAGACATGAAACACTTGTGTTCAAGTATATTCATGGTGCCATGAGGAGCTACTACATTTACAATATTTCAACACTGTTTCAGGACATGCTGGAATCCTTATGCCTCATGTTACAAAAGACAAATGTGGCAGTTTACTGTGACTTGCATGGATTCATTAAAAAAAAAAAATACACTGGCTCAATGTTAATTTTTTCCAAATGAAATTGATTAAATGATGTTAATTGATGAAAAGAAAAATCGATATTGCTTGATCTGACCTCAGCGTTTCCAGTTTGCAGTATTGACTCTTTATCCCAGCAGACAGAAGGTTCAGTCCTGAATCCTGCAGGTTGTTGTTACCCAGGTCCAGCTCTGTCAGATGGGAGGACTGGGAGCTCAGGACTGAGGACAGAGCTTCACAGCTTCTGTCTGACAGGTTACAACCACTCAGTCTGAAATCAAGCGGGAAGGGAGAGAAGATCAACCAAACAAATCAGAGCTTTATTGCTTTTTTGTTGTTTTTAAGCAGAAATCAGTGAGGTGCTGGTAGATTCTGTTCTTTTGGTTTCTTACCCAATAGCACACACATACACTAATATTTGTGACTTTTGTAATAGTAGCATTTACAATGCAAAGCAACAGCGATCACAGATTGAAGGGGCCTGAATAAAACTACAATGCAGTGATTTTTAAGATGACCTGTTCTTCCAATTTCCAACAACAGATTTCTCCAACCTTACAGTTAAAAATAATTCTTTATCTCATACTGAATCTTGGTGCACCTCCCCCAGTTTATTAAAATGAAGAGGTACTGAAGTTGCTGTAAGTGATGTGTGATGCCACTGATTTCCTTTCTGATCCAATACAAAGTAAAATTCAGGCTGGTATCTGCGATACTGATGAAAACTATTCCTTCAGAATCAATACAAGACATAAGAAAATATATTTTGTATAACATAAAAAGCCTGAATTTTAAAATATTCAGTTAATAATCAAAAACAGATGTGACTGAAAATAATAAAACTGAGAAACATTTTATGGCCATTGCTACGGGCCATTCGATCCTTTTACAACCACTGCAAGAGCTTGGTTGGCATAGCCGGCAATACGTTTGATAGCAATAAGTCCGGTGGGTGATGGGCTCCACCAGGGCTGCCCATTGTCACCGATTCTGTTCATAAATTTTATTTTTAAAGGCTGTATCAAAAGTATTCAAGTTACAATATTGTGGTCAAAAGTTCTCCTTTTTTCTTTTATACTATACAACTACTCTGGCTCATGGTTTTAGGACATGGATCTGTCATGGAAGAAATCTATGACCACTTTTAATCAACATTTTAAAAATAAACATGATCACAGATTTACTCACAGGGCTTTGTTGGAGGCTTTGAGCACTGGCAGCAGCCTCAGAAGAGCCTCCTCTGAAGCAGAGTATTTCTTCAGGTCAAACACATCCAGATCTTCTTCTGATGACAGTAAGATGAAGACCAGAGCTGACCACTGAGCAGGAGACAGTTTATCTGTGGAGAGACGTCCTGATCTCAGGGACTGTTGGATCTCCTCCACTAGAGAACGGTCATTCAGTTCATTCAGACAGTGGAACAGATTGATGCTTTTCTCTGCAGACAGATTCTTACTGAGCTTCTCCTTGATGTACTGAACTGTTTCCTGATTGGTCTGCCAGCTACTTCCTGTTTGTGTCAGCAGACCTCGTAGGAGAGTCTGATTGGTCTGCAGTGAAAGACCCAGGAGGAAGCGGAGGAACAAGTCCAGGTGTGCATTTGGACTCTGTAAGGCCTTGTTCACAGCACTCTGGTGAAAAGATTCTTTTTGGTTTAAAAAGCTAAAACTCTTGGAGGTTATTTGTTTCTGTTCAAGCAGATTTTTTCCAGAGTTGCTGAAGGTCAGATGGACATGAAGAGCAGCCAGAAACTCCTGAACAGTCAGATGGATGAAGCAGAACACCTTGTCCTGGTACAGTCCTCTCTCCTCTTTAAAGATCTGTGTGAACACTCCTGAGTACACTGAGGCTGCTCTGATATCGATGCCACACTCTGTCAGGTCTGATTCATAGAAGATCAGGTTTCCTTTCTGCAGCTGATCAAAAGCCAGTTTTCCCAGAGACTCCATCATCTTCCTGCTCTCTGGACTCCAGTGTGGATCTGTCTCAGCTCCTCCATCATACTTGACCTTCTTCACTTTGGCCTGAACCACCAGGAAATGGATGTACATCTCAGTCAGGGTCTTGGGCAGCTGTCCTCCCTCTCTGGTTTCCAGCACATCCTCCAGAACTGTAGCAGTGATCCAGCAGAAGACTGGGATGTGACACATGATGTGGAGGCTTCGTGATGTCTTGATGTGGGAGATGATCCTGCTGGCCTGCTCCTCATCTCTGAATCTCTTCCTGAAGTACTCCTCCTTCTGTGGGTCAATGAACCCTCTGACCTCTGTCACCATGCAGACACAGTCAGGAGGGATCTGATTGGCTGCTGCAGGTCGTGTGGTTATCCAGAGGCGAGCAGAGGGAAGCAGTTTCCCCCTGATGAGGTTTATCAGCAGCACATCCACTGAGGTGGACTTTCTAGGGTCAGTTAGGATTGTAGTTTTGTGGAAGTCCAGAGGAGGTCGACACTCATCCAGACCATCAAAGATGAACACAACCTGGAAGTCTTCAAAGCTGCAGATTCCTGCTTCTTTGGTTTCAGTAAAGAAGTGATGAACAAGTCCCACCAAGCTGAACTTTTCCTCTTTCAGCACATTCAGCTCTCTGAAAGTGAATGGAAATATGAACTGGATGTCCTGGTTGGCTTTGTCTTCAGCCCAGTCCAGGCTGTATTTCTGTGTTAAGACTGTTTTCCCAATGCCAGCCACTCCCTTTGTCAGCACTGTTCTGATTGGTTCATCTCTTCCAGGTGAGGCTTTAAAGATGTCTTCTTGTCTGATGGTTGTTTCTGGTCTGTCTGGTTTCCTGGATGCTGTTTCAATCTGTCTGACCTCATGTTCATCATTGACCTCTGCAGTCCCTCCCTCTGTGATGTAGAGCTCTGTGTAGATCTGATTCAGGAGGGTTGGGTTTCCTGCTTTAGCGATGCCCTCAAACACACACTGGAACTTCTTCTTCAGGGTGGATTTAAGGTTACGTTGACATACCGTAGGAAAATGTTCTGGAAAAAGAATGCAAAACATTACGTCTCATTTCTTTAAAGCATGGATATTTGGCTACATGTTGGTCAATCTCTTAAGACAATAACAAATGTTCTAGTCATCCATCCATCCATTTATATTTTTCCGCTTATCCAGGGCCGGTCAAGGAGGCAGCAGCCTAGGCAGATTAGCCCAGACAACCCTCTTCATGACCACTTCCTCCAGCTTGTCTGGGGGAACATCAAGGTGTTCCCAGGCAAGCCAAGAGATATAATGTTTCCATTGTGTCCTGGGTCTGCCTAAAATGCCAGTGGCAGCCACGTACCAGTTGTTGGGAATTATTATTGCCAGTGGTTTACTTATTTTCACCATAAGCGTTGTGATATGGTAATGGTTACGTTTTGGCGAAATATGTTTTACATATTAACCTAATAACCGCTGCGGTGTAAATGTGGGCTAAGCTAGCTGTCTCAGTTGTGGTTTTTCTTTTCGTTCGAACAGCTTGAAGTGGGATTTGAGCATTAAACACAGTTATCGCTAAGCTCCGAGGTAAGTTTTTTTTTTTTTTATTGTGTTTTAATAATGTTGTAGTCAGTGCAGCAGCTGTAGTGGAAGATGAGCTTGTGGTTGGCGACATTCCCAAGTGGGCTGATGCATTTGTCTTGTTGTTCCGATTGTTTTATGTCTTACATCTGGACTATCCAAAAAGCCTGGTTAACACATTCATCCAGAAATTCATGATGGGCCTTGAGGATGGTAAACAGTTGAAACCATGTCTTCTTCGCCTCAAAAACAATCTTTTACTGCCAGAGTAGCACGTACAGGTGCTGGCACTATACTGCTGGCAAAATTCAAACTGTTCCACTGAAGTTGATGGCTCGCATGACTAGTTGCACTAAACTGTAGTAAAGTTTCATACAAAGATCTGTAGGTTTAGGACATCTGCTGCTATCTGTTCCCCACAGCCTGAGACAGACTGAGACAAACATGCCTCTAGATAGCTTTTTTTATATGGTGGGTGTTCTATTTAACTTAGTCTTATAATGAAAACGTGGAAGAAAATGCTCATACATATTTTTTGTTTTAAATGTTTCTATTTTTAAAAGTTTTAAAAGGGAACAACTGGAGAAAAAAGATTATTTGTTATAAAAAAAACTATTTATGTTGAAGTTTAAGGGAAAAGCTAAAGAGTAGACTGAGACTATTTATTTGGTTTAAATGTTTATAAAAATGTTTTTTATTAAATTATAACAGCATCAGGCTGATACTTTTTTTTTATGTTGTTTCCAGAATTATTTTTAAAAGAGAGCCAAAGAAAAGGCTGAAGCACTATATTGTTTAACATTTTCACTGTACACGTTGTACAATAAGCACTAAAAACATGTCCAAATGCAGAAGTATGTAAAGTTTTGTAGAAATAAACTTGCAATTGCAAATCTGTCTCAGCTTTCTTTCTTTACAGAAAGACCCTGTCTATGAAGGGTTAGACTTAGCATGCGCTTTAATAGGTAATTAGAGTTTATATAAGTTATAATATTTAAGTTAGTAAAGTAATGAAATAAAGTTCAAATAAAGTAAAATATACAAGTTTAGTGAAATTAAACTTTGTAAGTTACTTAAATACTAAGTTACAGGTTGGAGGTAGTTCAATTCCTTGATCTTATTCAGGTCATATTTTTTAACTTACTTAAAAACTACAAGTTCACTGTAAGTTAACTTTAAAACTATTATATAATCAGTTTCCTCATAAATGTTGAGTTCACTGGACTTATTCGGGTTTCCAGTGTACCCAACAAGGAGTCGTTTATCTCTCTTAGGGACCTCGCCCCCGGAGACAGGCGAGTCATCCCCTCATCCACAGCCTCTGCTTCTTCTACAGGAGGAGGAAGCCAATGGGATTAAGGAAGTCCTCAAAGTATTCCTTCCACCGCCCGACAATATTCTCTGTCGACGTCAGCAGTGCTCCACCCGCACTATACACAGTGCAAGTAGAGCACCAGTCTGCCTCAGACTGCAGCTGAAGCTCTGCCAGAGGTGTATGTTCAAGGTCTTGCAGACCAGGGCCTCTGTGAGGCGTTCACACGCACGTTTAGTTGTGCCAGGTCTGTCCAGCATCCTGCGGCGTCCTGGTGCCACATGCACTTATGGACCCTTATGTTCAAACATGCTGTTCATTAAGGACAAACTGTGATTTGCACAGAAGTCCAAAAACAAAACACCACTCGGATTCAGATCCAGGAGGCCGTTCCTCCCAATCACGCCCCTCCAGGACTCACTGTCATTGCCCACATGAGCTTTGAAGTCTCTCGGTAGGACAGCAGTGGTTGTTTAATGACTGTTGTAGTCATCAATCAGCTTAAACGCTTACAGAAATGCTCTTACTGCAATAGAGACGCTCAGCCAGCTTCTCCTGCTTCAGTCTCCTCAGGAAGTTCACTGTGATTGTCACAAGTGCCTTTCTGCTCCTCTCCTCCTCATCCTCCCTCTGACTCTCTAAGCATTCTGGGTAATCTGGACTCAGAACCTTCTGGATCTTCTTCAGCTCGTTCAAAAAAGTGATGATGTTGTCCTCCAGCAGCTGGAACAGAATAATTATGAATGAGCCAATCAGAGTGAAATCATGTAATCATGAAAACATGTAAACACAAAGTGTGGATCCTTAACCTGATGTTTCCACCTCTGATGAAGTCTCAGCTTTGTTTTTATACCACAGTAGTTTACATGGAATTTGTAGTTGCAGAGAAAGACTCAAATCATTTGGAATTAAATGTTTTTACTTTACAAGGTTTACAGGTTCTTTCAACAGTGAAATCCAAGATAAATAATCATGATTATAATATTTCTGACTGAGTCAAAACTGAATTTGTGAATCAGAACTGAATCATTGTAAGAATCAGCAAAGTACACCAAGTCTGTACTTGTGTTTAAGGAAAACTACTACTATTAAAAACTACTCCAGTAAAAGTTGAAGTACTCATTTAACTTAAAAGTGATAGTAAAAAAGAAAGCAGGTCTTTGGAGGACGTTTCTACTTTTAAGAAGTAGAAAGTTCAGATATTTGTTTAAAAATGTACGAAGTAAAAAATAGTTACTACTCAAGTAAACTACAGATACCTGAAAACAGTTATTAGGTTATGTAATGATGTTCTGTCCTCACTAAGCGTTGTCCTCGTGAACGTAGACTCAGCTATACAGACAGAACAGTGAAAAGATGCACCATCACATCAAGCTTTGAAGGAATCTCGGCAGCCTATTTCTTCGCCACCAGTAACCAGTAAGTAGAAGAAAAACATCAAAGAGGCTACGTTCGCTTCTTCTGTATCTTTTTACGGGATTTGAAGACGATGTCCAGCTCAAACCCTATTGATGCCGATATTCAGAGCCTGGAGGTTAGGTCAGAGTGTGCTGCCTCAGCTGCATTTTCCAAGCAAAGTTCAAATAAATCTTCAGCTAGTGCCGCTGCTGCTAAAGCTCGTGCCAAGGCGGAAGCTGCACGCACGCGAGCAGCCTATGCAAAACGTCAAATAGACATGCAAGTGGAGAAAGCACGCATAGAGGCTACATTGAATGCACTAAAAGAAGAGTGTGAAGCTGAGGCTGCCTCAGCAGAGGCTCAAGTGTTTGAGGCTGCTGCAGATTTAGACACGTGACCTTGGGAGTAAAGCCAGTCATGCTCAAGCAATGAAGCAGTCATTACAGCGAACTGGTGAGTTCATCCAAGCACATTTCTCTTCAGGGCAGAGTTATGCTTTAGCTCAAAATGAGAAAGAAACAGAGGCTGCTGCTTCTGTACCACAACACAGACACCTCCCAGATACCGAAGTTCATCGCGTCAGACGTGACACACAACAGCCGTATCCTTCTGCTTGCTCGGCTGAAGGCCTGCACCCAGGCAACCAGAGAAAGAATCGCCCTGACCCTCTGTCTTTTAACACAGATAGAGATGTCCCCTCCATGCACACACATCGCTGCACAGACTCAACAAACCAACTTCCACCCGGCTCACCACTGGAGGCTCAAGGTGTATCTGAGTTAGCTGTATATCTGCCGCGTCGAGACCTTGTCACCGCTGGACTAAAAGTGTTTGATAACCAGCCTGCTAGTTATCTGTCATGGAAATCTAGCTTTGTTAACGCTGTGGAGGGACTTAGCCTCAAACCTAGTGAAGAACTGGACCTGCTCATTAAGTGGCTTGGTGGGGAGTCGCTACACCACGCCAAGAGAATAAGGGCAGTTTATGTCAACAATCCATTCATGGGTTTGAACATGCTTTGGCGAAGGCTGGACAAGTGCTATGGCTCTCCAGAGGCCATTGAAGCTTCTCTCTTCGATAGATTGAACCACTTCCCAAAGATTTCAAATAGAGATCACCAGAAGCTTCAAGAACTCGGAGACCTGCTCCTAGAGATCGAAGCTGCTAAGCAAGAGGGATATTTGCCAGGGCTCAGCTTCCTAGACACTGCAAGGGGAATAAACCCTATAGCGGAGAAACTGCCCCACAACGTCCAAGAACAGTGGATAACTCAGGGGTCTCGCTATAAGAGGGAGCACCAAGTTCCATATCCCCCTTTCTCATTTTTTGTGGACTTTGTGTATAACCATGCAGAGATGAGAAATGATCCTAGCTTTGCTTTTGCTAACTTTAGTTCAGCTGCATTCAAAGGTGACGGATCCTTCTCCAAACAATGGAAATCCAAACCTCCTTTATCCGTAAGTAAAACTGAGGTAGGAAACCCCCCCACCTCTCAGTCCTCCAAAGGACTCACCATTGATCTGGACAGAGAGTGTCCTCTCCACAAGAAACCTCACTCCCTCAGGAAATGCCGAGGCTTTCGAGAAAGATCACTTGCAGAGCGAAGACGCTTCCTGGTGGAGCACTCCATATGTTTTAAATGTTGTGCTTCAGCAACTCATCAAGCTAAAGAGTGTAAAGCTGACACCCACTGCTCTGAGTGTGACAGCGACCGGCACATCGCAGCACTCCATCCTGGACCGGCACCTTGGGCTCCAAGTTCCAGACCACCCTCTGCAGAGCATGGTGGGGAGGCTATCGGGTGTGTCACTGACATAGCAGCCTCTTCATGCACAGCCGTGTGTGGTGAGGGTCTTAAAGGTAAATCATGTTCCAAAATCTGTCTGGTCAGTGTGTATCCGAAGGGTCGCCCAGACCAAAAGGTGAGGGCATACGTGATGCTAGATGACCAAAGCAATGTGTCGCTAGCCAGATCAGCATTCTTTGACATGTTTGACATCCAGGGTGAGGCTTCCCCCTATACCCTCAAAACATGCTCAGGAATCACAGAGACTGCTGGAAGAAGGGCCTCTGGATTTATGGTGGAGTCAGCTGATGGACAGTTGCACTTATCATTGCCGACTCTTATTGAGTGCAACCTGATTCCCAATAATAGGGACGAAATCCCTACTCCAGAAGCTGCCCAAAGCCACAAGCATCTCAAGTCTATTGCTGAAAGGATCCCTCCTCTTGATGCGTCAGCTGAGATACTTTTGTTACTTGGGAGGGACATCATCCGAGTTCACAAAGTGCGCAGTCAGCGTAACGGCCGTCACAACGAACCTTATGCCCAACAAGTGGACCTGGGTTGGGTAATAGTCGGTGACGTCTGTCTCGGTGGGGCTCACCGGCCGACTGTCAACACATTCAAGACCAATGTCCTTGAGAATGGGCGACCAAGCTACTTCAAGCCTTGTGAGAACAGGATCATCTGCAAAGAAAAGTTCATAGAGGAACAGCTAATATCCTCCGACACACTGACTTCCAGTCAGCCAAGCTTAGGTGAGCTGGTCTTCAGCCATTCAAAAGAGGATGATTAGCTGGCACCCTCCATCGAAGATGAAATCTTCCTCCACATCATGAACAAGGAGTTCAAGAAAGATGACTCCAACAGCTGGGTGGCTCCCCTGCCATTTCGTAGTCCAAGACCACGTTTACCGAATAATCGAGAGCAAGCCCTCAGCCGACTGATGTCACTTCGCCGTACCTTGAATAGGAAACCGGAGATGAAACATCATTTCATAGATTTCATGGAGGATATTTTCAAAAATGGACACGCTGAGCCAGCTCCTCCACTAGAGCCTGACAGAGAGTATTGGTATTTACCTTCCTTTGGTGTCTATCACACCCAGAAACTGGGAAAAATAAGGATCGTCTTTGATTCAAGCGCACAGTTCAAAGGCATCTCATTGAATAATGTGCTCTTACAAGGCCCGGACCTCAACAACACCCTAATTGGGGTTCTCATGCGTTTCAGAACGGACCCAGTTGCTGTGATGACAGACATTCAACAGATGTTCCACAGTTTCCTAGTGAGGGAGGATCATCGGGACCACCTCCGATTCTTGTGGTTTCGTAACCACCAACTTGATGACAAAGTGCTGGAGTACCGCATGAGGGTTCATGTGTTTGGTAACTGTCCCTCGCCAGCTGTGGCCATTTATGGCCTGAAGAGGACGGCTATGGAGGGTGAAGAGGACTATGGACCCGAAGTGAGGAGCTTTGTGCACAGACATTTCTATGTTGATGATGGCCTGAAATCTTTCCTCAGTGCAGAAGATGCCATCAAAGTGCTGAAAGGTGCACAAGACATGCTAGCGCAATCCAACCTCAGACTACACAAGATTGTGTCTAACAGTGTTGAGGTCATGAGGGCATTTCCAGCTGAAGATCTAGCTAGCAACCTGCAAGACCTGGACGTGGGTCAGGACTCCCCTCCCATGCAGCGCAGCCTGGGTCTTGGTTGGGACCTTGCTACAGATACTCTAACTTTCCATGTGGACAGCGCAGAAAAACCCTTTACACGTCAGGGTGTGTTGTATACTATCAACAGCTTATTTGACCCGTTGGGGTTCGCTGCTCCCTTCAGTGTTCAGGGCCGCCTTATTTTGAGAGAACTCACCACTGAGACTTGTGACTGGGATGCACCACTGCCCCGAGAAAAGCTTGAACAGTGGCAGAGGTGGTGTACATCTCTTCAAGACCTAAGAGAGTTGAAGATCCCAAGGGCCTACACAACGGTCCCACTCTCCACAGCTCAGAGCAAGGAGATCTGTATCTTTTGTGATGCATCTACCAAAGCTATTGCTGCTGTTGCTTATCTGAGAGTCACAGATGCTGCAGGACATAGCGAAGTTGGATTCCTGTTTGGGAAAACAAAGTTGGCACCTAAGCCTGACATCACCATCCCAAGGCTTGAGCTCTGTGCAGCCGTTCTTGCAGTGGAACTAGCAGAGGTTATGTCTGCAGAGTTGGACATTCAGGTAGACGACATCAAGCTTTTCTCAGACAGTAAAGTAGTACTTGGGTATATATTTAATGACTCTAGACGGTTCTACGTCTATGTTCATAACAGGGTACAAAGGATAAGACGTTCAACCAACAAAAGCCAATGGAACTATGTTCCTTCTGATGTCAACCCAGCTGACCATGCAACTAGAGCGATTCCAGCTAACCAGCTTGCAGCTTCCTCCTGGTTGTCTGGACCAGCCTTTCTTGTAGACAAGCAACATTGTCACTTAAAACAGGAAGCTTTCAGCCTAGTTGAACCCGCAACAGATGTGGAACTACGTCCAGAAGTAGTGACTTGTGCCACAAATTTGTCATTTCAGTTGGGCAGTAAACGCTTTGAGCGGTTTTCAAGTTGGAGGTCACTCACCAGAGCTATTGCCAGGCTCTGCCACATTGCTTATTCCTTTACAAGGGCAGCAAAAGAAGGTCCTTGCCACGGTTGGCACAACTGCAAGCTGCTTTTCAGTCCAGACCAGCTGCATCATGCAAGGATCAGAATTTTGCTTGCTGTCCAAAGGCAGGTCTATTCAGAAGAAATACACTGCTTACAAAAGGAAGGTCAGGTCCCTAAACAGTGTTCTCTCAGCAAGCTTTGTCCTTTCATTGATTCTGAAGGTCTTCTCCGCGTCGGAGGACGACTGAAAAAGTCACAGCTCACAGCAGAAGAGGGTCAGCCAGTTATCATGCCTGGTAAACATCATGTTACCTCCTTGCTTATCAGACACTGCCATGAGCAAGTCAGCCATCAAGGACGACACTTGACGGAAGGCGCTTTGAGGAGTGCTGGTTTCTGGATTGTTGGAGGAAGACGGTCTGTCAGCAGTTTGGTCTACAACTGTGTGACATGTCGAAGATTGCGTGGGAGAGAGGAGGAGGAGATAATGGCAGACCTGCCTGCTGATCGCTTGAGTACAGATCCTCCGTTCACCTTTGTTGGATTGGATGTGTTCGGACCATGGTGTGTCACCTCAAGGAGGACACGTGGAGGGCTAGCCAACAGTAAGCGTTGGGCAATCATCTTCACATGTATGAGCGTGCGTGCCATACACATCGAGGTCATCGAATCAATGGATTCATCCAGTTTCATTAACGCTCTAAGACGCTTCTTTGCAGTTAGAGGGCCTGTCAAACAGCTAAGGTCAGACTGTGGTACTAATTTTGTTGGAGCCTGTCGAGAGCTTGGGATCACTCCCAAAGGCTGTAACAACAAGGAAGTGTCCAACTACCTGTCTGATCAGGGCTGTGTATGGCTGTTTAACCCTCCCCACTCTTCACACATGGGGGGAAGCTGGGAGAGGATGATCGGTGTCACACGTCGGATCCTTGACGCAATGTTCCTCAAGCTTGGGTCTGTTCAGCTCACACATGAGGTCCTGACAACATTTATGGCAGAGGTAACTGCAATTGTCACTTCCAGACCACTTACTTCAGTGTCCACAGATCCAGACGAATCTCTCATCCTCACTCCTGCTATGCTGCTAACTCAGAAGATTGCTGTACTCCCTGTTCCTCCTGGTAACTTTGATGATAGTAATATCTTCAGACGTCAGTGGCATCAGGTTCAAAGCATGGCCAACACATTCTGGGAGAGGTGGAAAAGGGAGTACCTCAGTAGTCTACAAGGTCGAAAGAAATGGAGAACGGAGAGACCTAATCTCATGGACGGAGACGTTGTTCTAATGAAAGACGATTCACTGAAGAGACATGACTGGCCCACAGGACTGATCACAAGGACTTTTCCAAGTGACGATGGAAAGGTCAGGAAGGTCGAGGTGAAAGTTTTCAGAGACAGTGTTCCAAAACTTTACTTAAGGCCAGTGTCTGAGGTTATACTCCTGTTGCAGAGAAACTCTGTCAGGTGATGTGCAGTTTGACATCCTAGGGATGTCAGGTGGGGAGTGTGCTGGCATTAGGCATTTTCTGTTCTGCAGCAGTTTGCCCTCTAGTGGTTGTTTTTGTGTATTTTTTTTTTTTACTCTGTAAGATCTAGCCAGAGGCAGTTTCACCTCCGTTAATCTGTTGCCATCCATGCCTTCACAAGTTGATAAACGGCATCATCTGTGAGTAATATTGTTTGTTATCACTGAGACAACTTGTGTGCATTATTATAGGGCAGGGATAGCTCAGTAGGTAGAGTGGTTGCCCCATGATCGGAAGGTCGGGGGTTCGATTCCCCTTAACAGCTACCCTGAGGTACCCCTGAGCAAGGTACCGTCCCTACACACTGCTCCCCGGGCGCCCAATGGCTGCCCACTGCTTCACTGAGTGAATGGGTTAAATGCAGAGAGCAATTTCTCCACGGGGCTCAATAAAGTACAATAATGTACACACTTTCTTTCTTTCTTGTTGTGAAGGCGTGATATAGTTTGTAGTTAGAATTTAATTTGAATGCGTGTATAACCTAAGCTAGTAAGGTTAAGCTAGCTCATATGCCATGTGGTTTCTTTAACGTTTTGATCATGAGTGTGATTTCATTTGATGTTTTATTCGGGCACTCACTAAGCAGATAAATATTGTGTTCATATTTTTGAATATGTGTTTGTTATACTGTATGTTGATGCAACATTTTTATTGGTTTATTTCTGGTTTTGTCAACAGTTTCACACTTTTTCCTTATTAAATCATCCAACTCAACACATTGGCCTGTTCCCTGGATTTTGATTAGGAGAGTGTTTAGCTGTCTGTATAGCTGAGTCTACGTTCACGAGGACAACGCTTAGTGAGGACAGAACAAATGAAGTATTTGTACTTTGTTCTCAGCCCTACAGACAATCCACTGGTCTCCAAAGAGCAGCATGGAGATGACTGTGAACAGAACAGATGTAACAGTAGTTGTTGTACATGTACAGACCATAAATATGGAGTCCAGCTGTGTTTGATGCTGCTGGGCAGACTGACCACTGGTAACCTCTGAGTTCTGCTGGTCCACTCTGTGGAGGAACCATGAAGGATCAGATCAAAACAGGATAAAGTTCCAGGAGTTTCTGCTCAAATAACTTCATCTGAATCAAGTCTGTCAAGTTTTAGACTCTCAGATTGTGAAGATATATTTTCTGTTTTCTATGAACTTTCTTTCATCAGTGATGGAAGTGATGATGTTGCAGAAGCTCAGAGGAAACTTTGAGAAAACTGTGATGAACCATCAACTAATGCTCTCAGGAGGCCAAAGGTCACTGAATGTAACTGTGCAGCAGATTCATCGAGTGTTTGAAACCTGACCACTTCCATATGTTTTCATTCTAACACAAGAAGTCCTTTTCTCATGGCTTTGATTTGAGTTTTCATTTGAGTTTTCTGAGTCTCGTATTTGGAGTCGAGTCTAATCAATGATCTGACAGAAGAACATTAAAAAGGATTTACCAGTGCTGTCAAAATTAACATGTAGGGTTAGGGTTAGGGGTTCATCTGTTATCATGTGTTACATCATGTGTAAGTCGGGGGGGGGCGGGGGGTCCTATTCCTCTGTGGGGCAAACTGCATATGGCCAACAAAGCATTCATTCAATTCAATTCAATTCAATTCAATTCAATCATGATTAACATGATAAAAACCTTTAACACGACACATCTGGAGAGCAGAACGACTCAAAATCCCTGAAATGTTTCTATCAACGCACTTCGAGCAGTTTGTCCGAGTAGAGTTACCTTTGCACACGTGCAGATGTGCAGCACATCTGTTAGTGACGGGCAGCTGAACCAATCAGCTCAATATAGAAGATGACAAACACACACTGACCTCTCGATAGAAAGTTTGAGCATTAAAAAAATAACAAGACGGACCAGCCGACCAACATGAAGGATTCTGCACATCGTGACAGAAGGAATTTTCTTTTCACCGAAGCACTTCCAGCTTAAAATATCACAACGATGCAAAGCACTGATGACACAACTGCCAAGTGGACAAACTGCAGACCTGTTAGTGTTGTTAATAACATAGTTTTGGTTCCTCGTGTCAAAGACTTGAAGAAGAGTGACAGAGAGTGTTAGACTGCTGCAGGATCAGTGCCACCTCCACAGACCTGTGAAGAAAATGATTGTTTGACAGATGGGCTCAGATTCAGGATCAGCTGAGGAGTTTGTGGCTGACAGAATCCTGCAGGTACAGAGCAGAGCCCATCATTAGCATGCAGGACTGTCCCTGGGGGGGTCGGCTCATTCAGGAGGTTAATCAATGTTTACATGTTCAATAAACATGTTAAGTGTGTAAATTTGCCCTTTTCTCTCGAGTCTGTTTGCTCATGAAATGAACTTTGATTCGTTTACATTAAAAATGATGTTTAATGGTGATTAATCCAAATTAATCCACAGTAACCCTGTGATGAGTCTGATTAAACATTTTCATTAACAGCAGTAATATAGATTATATATTATTATATATTAGTGCACACTTACCTTTTAGTATATATGTTTGTTACAAAGTTGTATTTACAGGAGAGAAGCTGAGTTAAAGACTGAAAACTATTCAAAGTCTCTTTGAATTGAAGCGTTTAACATTCTTTGTGTTTATTCTGCATTGACTTCATTATATGGTGTAAACGTCTGTTACAGGCTTAAATATAAAGTTGGAAAAATGTAACTGCAGCTATTGATCAAGTAATTGTGATTAATCAGGATTAATGACAGAAGATTGTGTCATTAATTAGTCATGTTTTAATCTACTGACAGCACTAGTGTTCACTCTGGTGCCTCCAACTGTTTTACGCCCTTTCAACACCTTCGTGGTCAAAAGTGTACACGCACAAAATCTACAATAAAATCCTCACGCAGCAATAGGACAGACACACAATCCATTTATCTCTGTGTCTCAAACACACACACGTGTATTCAAAGCCTCGATTTGTTCATATTTCATCTGTTGTGTTTTTATCTTCAGCGTTTTCAGTGTTGCTGCATTTACACCAAAAATGTTTCCATTGATGAATCAGATTGATTTGAATGTGTTTCATCCATACAAATCCCTCCCTGGTGGTCACATGACTCTATAACATAACAGGAGTCATGTGACAAGAGTTTCATGCTGTAAAATGTCAAAATGGTTGAATGTGGTGGAGTAAAAATGTGAGATATCAGCTACTTTTCTTCAATATGAAATGTTTGCAGGGCCTGACAGGAAGTGGACGGACGCTCTGATCACTTCCTGTTTGCTGAAGTGGGTTTTCAGTTGTTTAGAAACCAAAGGCTTGTTTTAAAAGACAGTTTAAATGGGACTGAGGGAACGACGTGTTTGTAGTTTATATCCAACAACATCAAGCAGTTTAATCAAAGAGTTCATGTTGCTAACAGCTCACCTCTCTGCAGCAGACACAGGCTGGACTTTAAAATCAATGATGCGACCAGCAGACCGGTCACTCTGTAAGGACACAGAGCTGGGTGGAGGTCCAGGCTGGTTCCTGTGAATAATGATGGAGCAGTGATGTGAGTGCTGAGCTGTGACATGGAGAAGAGTCATGGACAGTTAGAGATGGTCATCTCACCTCTGAGCTTTGGTCTGGCTCTCATGTTCCCCACACAGAGTGCTTTTAGAGGGAGGGACTCCCTCCTCTCTGTCCTCACACTGATCCATGCTGCTCAATTCACATCAGCTCACACACACTTTCTACCTGCAGAGGAAACACAAATCATTCATGTGCACATCAACTGAAATCCTCCTTTCATCATGTGTGCTGTCCAAATATCAGCTGCTTCTTTCCTGCTTCATCTCAGTGTCAGCTGGATGCAGTCAGACAGCAGTGTGAGGCAGAGGAAGCTGCCATCAGCTGCTCTGCTATCAGTCCACTAGATGGAGCCTGAAGCACACACGATGCATTCACTGACACACACTGATTCACTATTAATAAGAAAAATTAGAAGTGACAGTTTGTTTCTGTACTTGTGTTGATGTTGTGTTGCCGTTGTGGAATGTTTCCTCTGTCAGTGCGCCCCAGGGCAGCTGTGGCTACACTGTAGCTGCCATCACCAGTGTGTGAATGTGTGGATGACTGGATGTGTAAAGTGCTTTGGGGTCCTTTGGGACTAGTAAAGCACTGTACAAATACAGGCCATTTACCATTATCTAATTAAGTCAGTCTAAATATCAAACCCAAAAACCTTTGTATTGTTGTCATAATTACTTCCTGTTGAAGCAGATCCAATATTTGTAATGAAGGATTTTTAAACAGATAACGTCAGCATGTTTAATTCAGTTCTACACTACATTCAATTCAATTCAATTTTATTTATATAGCGCCAAATTACAACAAAAGTCACCTCAAGGCGCTTCATGCAGGTGGATATGCATCCACCTGCACTGTAATTATAAACACCCCTGACCTCCAACAGCTGTTGACACAGTAACTGGTTATGGTCAAACAGATGTGTCCACCTCGCAGCAGTTACTGTGGAACAGCAGCTGAGCTCATTCTGCAGTCAGTGTGTCAGTGAGAGCAGCAGCTCCTCTCCACCTCCTCCACAGACTGATGGAGGCAGGAAAATCAGTGTACTCAGTTCTGTGAAATACTGTAAATGCAGTTTCTTTTACTGTTTATGTACAAACTGAACTTTGAGTCTCACTTCAGATTGGATTTAAGTGTGTGTGTGTGTCACACCTTTATGTGTTACTCCAAAAAAAAAAAAAAAGCCGTCTGACTGCTCAGACTGAGTCAGGGTAAAGTTCACATGCTGATTTGCTCTGTTCGGGTTCTTCTTCTTGCTTTTCTTAAAAGTAATGCAGTACATTACTTAGTTACTCACTAGATTAAGTAGTGTGTTGCTATATTCTGTTCCTCAGACCAAGAGTCTATGAACCAACTGTTCTTAGACATTTTTAGATCTGGGCTCTAAAAATCTGCTTATTGGCTCTCAGCTATAGTTAAGCAAGATGTCTTTGGTGAATTGAGGCTGTTTTATACAAGCTAAAGACACTGACTTATTCTTCACTCAGATATGCTGTGACATTCAAATGTTACAATGTTTTTATACATACATTTATACACTACAGGAATGATTTTATATGATTCAAAGTTCAAAACAATCCTTTCTATCCTCTCTTTCACTTAGCCCAGTTCATCCTGTCTGGAAGCCTTTTGAAGCCTCCTTTAAGTCCGGCCTTTCCACTGAATCTGCTGATGGAGACACCATCTCCTCCACCTGCAGCTGTGGAGGTTCAGAGAAATAAATCTAACCTAGAGGTATATCTCTATATCTACAAAAGAAAGAAAGAAAAGTGAATCAAACAGATTTTCTCTTTTGTTATTGGAAACATTGGAAACAATATCAGAGTCTACAAGAGAACAAAGATCCCCGCAGGATGTCTCTGTTTGGGAAATACTCCAGTCATCCCCCTGAACCTGGTTAGTGACCTGAATCAGTGCTTTTTCCATGAATCCTACCGATGCTACCATGAAAACATGCTCAGCTTGTGTTTGAAGATGACTCACATGCTGACATTAGATACAGAAGAACTGAGAACATAAAGGGAGCAGCTTATTGAGGGAAACCCAAAAAAGCAGAACACAAGCAGCTCTGTCCTCTGTCTCACATCATGTTCATGAGGAGAGAAAAAGCCCCTAAAGTTCCTAAAGACAAACTGTTATAGGAGGAAACAAAGCAAACTTACAGCCGTCCTGGAAGGAGGCAGGACTCCACCTGAAGCTTAGCACAGGGGGGGAGGAGGCAGATTTTCAGAAGAGTTTCTGACTGTTTAACTTCGTGATGTCAGATTTAATCTCGTCTCATTTGTTACGTTCCCCTGAGGGGTCTAGGCGGTGAGGGGGAAGTAACAAAAAGTGTCCGGGTCAGAAAAAGGAGACAAGAAGGCAAAGGGGTTAAATTAAAGAGTTTTATTAAACTAGCTCAACTAAGAGACGGACAAGCCGCTATCACCATTTAAGAAAACAAACAAAACTCAGGCGTTGGTCAATAAAGTAAAATGTAAACCAAAAAGAAAGCGAGCAGCTCACTAGCTGTAACCACTCACATGGCACTCTGGCCCAGAGCTCACCTTTCCCTGGGATTAAATACTTTTGATTACTGACGAGAGTCAGCTGTGTAAAAGGGAGAGCTGGCACCTCAGGCAGAAGCCATTGAAGGACACTCCCACACAGGCACCTTCAGGAGGAGGCCCTGCTAGGGCCGTAACACATTTCTGTTTTTCCACTGAGCAGGTTCAGCTTTTATTAAAATAAATATGTTTGTGTCTTTCTCTAAATTCTTAATTATCAGTAATGTTCCCTGAGAAATCAACATTTCTTGGTTCTGATACAAGAATGTCGTTTTCATGGCCGCCATTCACGTGACCCAAAGTGTTTCTAATCTCTGGAGAACCGAGGTTTTACTGGTGCTCCTGAATGCAGCATAAGAAGGAATTTTCCACTAAGTTTCATGTGACATGAACACAGACGGATGACGTGTCTGTGTCAGTCTTTTTCTTTTGAAACAAACTTTATTGAGACCTATGAACAGTCCAACACCTATGAATGAAATTTAGAGGATTCAAAGAAATATTGATAAAAGTTCTCGGAGCTGCTGTGCAAATATTTTTAACTCACTATGGAAACTCCTGGTTTCACACTTTAAGCTTTTTTGCTCAAGCAGTTGTACAGAAATAATATTAAACTATAACAGTACTGATATACAGTGATCCCCTCAAAAATAAACACAGAGATATGAAACTTCTGTCCATTCTGCCATTAAAACGGTAAAATAGATCCACTGATCTGATTTTTTTACTGTTTATGAAGAATAAGCAAATATACTATAAGATGATGAGAGGTGAGAAAAAAAAAATGCTCAGAATCACTCGTTTGTATTCAAATGTCAAAGTTCGTGTTCATCTGTTCCTCTCCTACACGTCACTATAAAGTTTAATCTTGTAAAAGTCAGAGTTTGAGTTCATATTCACTGCAGTTTAGTACAATATCTACATGTTAATGTTTGTTTGTGCTAAACTGTTCATTTGTTCTGTTTCATAATAAAATATAGATATAAACATCTGTAACATCTGCACTTTAATATCTGGTATTTTGTACAGACAGAAGACAAAAGGTTTACTTTAGTATTAAAATATGAGTCCCGTACAAATCAAATATGTATATATAAAACTTTAAACTGATTTCTTTCAAACTTTTTTCCTCACCAGGAAAAAAGAAAAACTTTTTTCACATCAAAGCTCAACATCTGACTTACTATTAATATAAAAACCGTGACTGAAGCATCTTTAAATGTTCCGATTTATTAACAGTGTTTTAAACTTAATACAGTAACTTTTGTTCAGTCTGAGAAATGTAAAACATGTTTTATCCTCCATCTTTGTTTCAGTGTGAACAGTCTGAGCCGACAGTTCGTGATATTTTTAACAGAGGCCGACCTGCTGAATCAAATTTGTTTTAAAAAACAAAGTCCTCTGCTGTCCCTCCACCTGCTGCCTCTGAACACAAAGGGTGAGAACTTTAAATTAACACTGTGGCAGATATGTAACCATCTTTAAATGATCTCACTGACTTACAGACAAATGAAGGAAGACATCTGTGGTGGCTGAAACCTCCACCCAAAACATATCCACAGACAGCAAGGTTGTTGTAGTTTTGTAATTTTTAATTAGTTTTTATTTGCATTTCTTTTTCACTTTGTGTTTTTAATTCTGTTTAGTTTCAGTTAGTTTCCACGGTGAGTTTGCTTGTTTCAGTTTATATTTGATGTTTTATTTATTATATATTTACGGGGTCAGAGGCTGGACTGACGTAGATTAATGTAGATTTTATGATAAAAACGGAACTTTTTGAAAGCAGTGACTCAGTCTTTTTTTTTTAGCCAAACTAACAACACTAACAGGCCATTTCCTGTAAAATGTTAATCAGTTTTCCAAAATCATTTCATTGATCATTCTCAATAATTTAGTTTTAGTTTGTGTTTTTATTTCTACTTTAACTTTTTTCAGATCTAGCTGTAGTTCTAAGTTGAGTTTCAGTTTTGTGTGTTTTGTAACACTTCTTCCTGTTGGAGAGGAGCCAACAGTTTGTGACGCAGTATTTTTAAGACCGACATGTTGAACCTGTATCTAACACACATCTATACGAAGTATTCATTTACAAAGTGCGCTCTCTGTCTCCTGCTGTGCGTGTAAATAAAAACATCTGGAGCTCAGCGGCTCTCCGGTTGAGCTCAGGCCACATTCAGTGTGTTTAGTCTGATTCCCGGACTCTGATCACAAAAGCTCAGAAAATGGCGGAGACACTCGGCCTTGTTGGAAAATATTACACACTGACTTTAATGGAGAGACCGGAAATACAAACAGACAGTTTGTTGTGTGAAGAAATCAAACACGAGCTGAACAAACAGTAAAGTTCCTAAAGACAAACTGTTAAAGGAGGAAACAAAGCAAACTTACAGTTTCTTCACACCACCAACAAGCTCCACTCCACACCTGGACACTAAACACGGACACACAGGTGAGCTGCTTCCTGGAAGGAGGCGGGACTCCACCTGAAACTCAGCACAGGTGGGAGGGGCTCAGCTCTGTGTGTGCTGATGTGTTAACTTTAAAAATATGCCGTCTGACTGCTCAGACTGAGTCAGAGTAAAGTTCACATGCTGACGTGTGGAGACATGAAACCTTGTTGTAGCTGCAGGTGTGAACACACTGATCCCAGATCAGCTCTGCTGTATTTGTAACATGAACATTTCTGCTGCAAAGCTTCAAATGTTCAGCATGTTTCTCTGTTTCCAGTCTATAGATCCAGTCACACTTTCTACCTTCACCTGTGCAGTAAAGACTGAGAGCAGAGCTGAAAGCAAGCGTCCAATCAGTGAGCAGCATCAACACCTGAGCTTCATTCAGACTCTGTTATTGAAGATGTTGTTGGTACAAAGTTCATCTGCTGCTCACATGAATCCATGAAAGATTTATTTCACTGAATGTTTCTTCAAAGCTCATTTCAACCTGTTGAAGTCATGAATGAAAGTGCAGACTGAGAGTGGATCACATGATGTTTGAGGTGTGTCATGTGACATGTTCAGTATTGTCACACATGTCTAGATTGTCCCTGATATCATAACTGCTCAAACACTGATGATGATATTTGAAGAATTATTCCTGATGGCAGCAAAGTTTGAATGGAGCTCTCTGTCTGTGCTGATTTGTCGCCCTCTGGAGGTCAAAGCACAAACTGCATGATGTCACTGTAACCACCACAGAGACAGGAAGTGTTTTTATGACTGAAACACTGAAATGATGCTAACGGCTGTCGTTAGGCTCACTGACAGCAGTGCTGATGTGTTCATGTCAAACACTGGCTCAGGTCAGACTCCTTCATCCTTCTCCAGCGTGAGGCCGCCCTCAGACCCACAGGAGCTCTGACCTTTGACCTCCTGACCCTAACCATTTTAGTCTTGTTGCATCTGCAAATCCATCCAAACTGTAGCCGAGCAAAAGAAGCTGGAAGCTGTTCTATGAATGATGTTGTTGAAGGAGCTTGGAAAGAAAAGCGTCTGGACTTCTTTAAGTTGCTTGAAGAGGGACATGGACGTCTTAACACCCACTCACATCCTGGGACATTTGATCACAGGAAATCACATGATAGCGTGGGGCTAGATCTCACAATGGGTTCACCCAAAACCTTGGCTGATTGTGACCCACACCCGTTCTCACACCGTGGCTCGTGTGATTAGGTAGAGGATCAACAGGGGCTCCGTGTCCCTGAATTTAAACTGAATCTAAACACACCGTGCACAATGCCAAGTTAGATAATGGTTAAAAGAACAAGATAAGAATAAATAAAAAGATAAAATAAGGATAAAAAATAACTTAAAAAAATAAAATAAAAAGATAAATAACTGCAAATAAGTACAAATAAGTAACTGAAGACACGTGTGGTCTGCAGATGTCGATGTACATGGATGTACATGGAGTTTAATGTGCAAAATGAACTTAGTGTGCAAAGTGACCTGATGTGCAAACTGCAGTTTGAGGTCGGTCAGCTGTTCAGGAGTCTGATAGCAGTGGGGAAGATGGAGTTGTTGAGTCTGGATGTTCTACATTTCACACTTCTGAACCTTCGTCTCGAGGGCAGAGGTGTGTCTCTCCTCTGGACTCTGTGATGGTAGCTGCTCTGCAGAGAGGGCAGCGGGGTCCTGATGATCTTCTCCACAGTTGTTATCACTCTCTGCAGGCGTTTGCGGTTTGCAGTAGTGCTGCCGTACCATGCAGTGATGCAGCTGTCAGGCTGCTCTCCACAGTGCAGCTGTAGAACCTGCTGAGGATCTTGGCCAACATACCAAATTTCCTCAGCCTCCTCAGGAAATACAGCAGCTGCTGAGCCTTCTTGACCAGCTGTGTGAGTTTGAGTCCCTCACTGATTCAAACTCCTTCAGTGACACTTGCAGCCTTGCAGATTAGTTTGCTGATCCTGATGCATCTCTGGAGCTGATGCTGTCCCCCAGCAGACAACAACAACATAGATGCTCTCACTAGTCCACTTTACCCTCTAATCACATCTCTGACATCTGCAGGTTGCTCCATAGAGACTCTTGTGCAATGCCAGGTGTTTGTGTTTGTCTGTAGGTACACATTAGATATGACCATAGACGCACACACACAAGTGAACACAGCAGCACAGATGGTTTCCACCTGCTTCCCTCTTTCTTCACACAACTGTGAGGATGATGAAGAGGTTTCAGGACGAGGTGGTCAGCAAGCACAGGATAAAGCAGGGCCATGAAACTCTCTGGTGCAGCAGATGTTTAATCAGACTCAGCTTTAGGCTTCTTTTCCCACCTGGCAGCAAAGTAACAGCTTCACTAATGTGAACAGTCACAATGTTAAACGTTTCTATATCTTCATATATTTTTATCTGTTGATGCTGCAGAATAAAGTCTGTTAACAGAGTGCAGGATGTGTAGAGCAGGTCTTTACTGTGTCCACTTTCATCAGCCCCTGTGAAGTGACACAGAGTGCATGTGTGTCTGTCAGCTGTTGTTTGTTGTGAAGGATGGAACAAATGAACACACACTTTTAGAGAAATCTGAAAAAGCAACACGTGCTTGGGCTCCTTCTGTGCTCGTCTTCATTAATGCTGATCTTTCTTTCCTGTTTGTTCTTTGGCACAAGCTTCAGTCTTTTCTCCCAGGGCTCCTTCACACTTAGAAACACACCTACATTCATTTATACACAAACATCATGAAACAAAGGCTTTGTAAAAGAGGACATGAGATCCTCTCTGAACAGCACATTCATATCAAACACAGGACTGAACAGGATATACTGAGTCTGTGCTGTTTTCATTGTTACTTGCTGAGTATTTTTCCAGTGTTTGAAATGTGACTCAAGTCTGATTCTTCTACTGTGTGTGAACTCTAAGCAGCTGCATTAAACAGCTGCTTTTCAAACCAGGCTCAATCCTATGACTCTGTGAATGTAAACTTTTGTCACCTGCATGAATAACAATCCTTGATCTAGTCAGGACTGCAGTGCTCCTGTGATCCCAGCTTATAGATGGAGGCTAGCATGAGAGGCTCAGCAGCTAAAGCAGCACACCTGGGTCTCCCAGCCTATTAAAAGCAGCCCTTTGCTTCACCTGCTTCACTAAACATTATTATTATTATTTAAGCAGAGTGGTGTGATTCATGTAGGCATTGCTGTGTGACAGGAGGACTTTTCTTGAAACAGCTCGTGTGACGTGAGCTGACGTAAAAACAGTGATGTTAGCTTGATTCTCTTGGCTAAAACTATTTTAAAAAGAGGGTCAATCATGCAAATCTGCCAATAGAAGCCAAAGTTACAGCCCCTCAGAGTTTAAAGAGAAAAGGCCCGTTTCCAACACTCGGTTGTGCAAAGGGAAACAGGCCCACAGTGCCTGAGTGTGTGGGTAATTCTTCAAATAATATTCAAAAGCAAACATTTTTAAGCATGTAAATAAAATTCAATCATTTCTGCTCTTCAATACCTAAGAAATGAAAACTGGCAGATGGTCCCAAAATGTGAAACGCCTGGCTATCTGTGCATTTAGTGCTGCAAGTTTTCACTGTTTACCTTCAGAAGCATAAATCTCTGCACAGATAATGTTCATATGTGGATTCCTGGTTTCTGCAGTTAATTGTGACCCAAAGCATATTTTTAAAGTGGTTCCAGGCAATAAAGTCTAAAAATAAATACATCTACTTCCTTTTTCTGTGTTCCAGCCTCAGTGACTCTGACACAGTGCTGTAATATTTACACCTCTGATGAAAACAGAGTTTGTAGTTGCAGAGAAATACTCGACTCATTTTGGGCATTTACGAGCAGGAACCTCAGAAAGCCCCTCGCTGCTTCACTGGTTAAGAAGCAAAGCAAACATTAGTTCACAGTGATGTTAATTAAGGCCCAAAGTTTAGGAACGAACGTCAGCACTTCACTAATGAATGTAATGCTGATTCATGTGCTTGTTTTGTAATGTGCATGTTGTGCGTTGCTATTTCCCATATTCTTTGGCACTGATAGATGAAGAGTCTCAGGCAGGACCGAGGCTGCCAGCTGCTGACAGTGAGCAGGGAGAGAGCAGCAGAAGCTGGGCAAGAGCAGGGCACCTTCAGCCCCCTTCATCAGTCAGAAATCATTTGGGTGTCTGTGTGAAATGTCTGATTTTTAAAATCTTTTTGTAGACATATTTATTAAATGTTTAACAATTATATAGAAGAAAGACAATGTAAAGAACAAAACCTGACAAAACAAAAATGAGTTGAAGTTATGAACTGTTTCTGAGAGACAAATAACACCAGGATCCTTTTTGTGTAGCTGACAGCTGGTAACTGTGCAGGGGCGGGTCTAGCAAAGTGTTGCCAGGGGGGCAGGTAGGGCATTAACAGGGAGAGGGGGGCACAAAGACATACTTTTCTTTCTTGTTCTCATTTAAAATGTCTCACTTTTAATAAATAATTATCTGAATCTTACAACAAACGTTTTCATCTGATGTAAAATGTATAGAAATCCATTATTGTACATAGTCATTTTTTAGGGTCCCATCATAATTTCTTCAGAAGTAAGTACTGCATATGATGCCAGTGTTTCCCACATTTTCTAGATTCTGCACCAGTACTGTGTGTAAAATGCATCAAAAAGTCAGTTTGATTCTTTCTCACCTGTCTTTCTGTCTCCTTTCACTTTTTAAAGGTTGCCATGTTAGAAAACATATTTTGCCCTGCCGTGCTGTTTATTGATGTGGCAAATGAAAGGTTTATGAAAATATATCTAAATCTGTCATCAGTAATCAGCAATGATCATGTCTCACCTCTAGTCTCTGTCTTAATGTCAGGTTTCCACCGTGTGTTGTAGATGTTCAGGAGGTTAACTCGACCAACAGTCTACTTCCTGTTTAGAATACCAGGACAGGGAGGATGGTGCAGGTTTAAGTTTATTAGACTGATGCATGTATACTGTCAGGGGTTTAGACATTTGTTCAAAACACAAGTAAGAGAAATGAGACAACTGCAGACCAACTCAGAGAGTAATTAGAAAACGTGCGCACGGGTGAATGTCTCTCTGAGAAGACACCACCCCGAGCACAGGCTCGCTGCTTTATTTATAAGGCAAAAATGGGTTACATAGTACTTCCTCTTTTAACAGATGTTGACGAGAGGTTAAGCATTAAATCAACTTATCTGATCTTTCACACACTGGGATTAAAAATACAGAAGTATATCATGCTTTATCTGACATCACAGACATTATAGGAAAGAATGCATCATTATATCATGCTGTCAAAACATCTCAAACACTTAAGTAAGGAATGTATCAGTTTTCCTTTAACAATAAACTTGGTTAGCTGATTCTTCAACAATAGGCTTGGTTATGTGAAAATATATGAACACACTAAATATAAGGCACACTTGGTTAGAATATAAGGCCTACTTGATTATATTGTATTATAGAGATTTGGTTATAGTGTATAATGTAGAAAATCTCTTAACAGTTTCCCTCCTGTTGTTAATATATTTCACATGTTTAATATCAATGCATAGTCACTTGTTAAATCACATTTTCAACTTGCATATCATTCAGTGAAGTATCTAAACATCAGCTCTGTTAAGATTAAGATTATCATAGACATTCTCTTCTCTGGTTTCTCTAGTTAGCATATCATACTGGCGAAAGGGATCCTCCATATCTCTCTGGATCAAAACAAAATTTCCTAAAGTACGATTAAACATACTCATCACCATGCGTCTCAGACAAGGGATAATACAAGCAGCAAAAATGCAAAATAGAAACATCACAGTACATAGGGCCAACAGGCCTTTAATCAGCAAAGATTTCCAGGAGCCGCTCAGCAACCAGTCCCATCAGCCATGCTCATCGGTTACGTAGTCCTGTTGCTGAGCGTCTCTTAGTTGTCTCAGAACATTCAAAGCATTTGTCATGTTTAATGAGTGTATGTTGTCAGGTATGTAAGTACAACATGTCTTGTTGAACAGTACGCAAAGACCTCCTTTCTCTGCAAGAATAAGGTCCAAAGCTACTCGGTGTTGCATGACAGTGATGCGGATTGCATCAATTTCTTCATTCTGTGATTTGTCAATGCGGGTGGAAGCGTTCAAAAACAGTCCAAAGCGATAGTCTAAAGTCTCAATTCGTAGTGCGTTTTTTCCTACTCCTGTCCAGGGAAACAGAGAGTGCATTACCTTGTCGGCGGTACTCCAGAGTTTGAATTCCTCTGGCACATCTGTTCCAAGGATTGAATCATGAGGCTTGATTTCTATATGACGCCTAACTCTGGTCTTGTTGTACACAGATATCTTAAAAGTGTGATCTGAAATGAAGATAGGTGCACAGCATCCTGACCAGTTGGGTGGCAACATAAAGTACGCACGCTGTCCGCACAGCCATGCCATACCTTGTACCCAATAGGTGCCATTTACCTGTTGATTTAGGTTGACTGTCCCATACCCTACTCCTCCATAGGTTGTGTTGCAGTTGTCGGTATGGCCCAGAGGGTGGCGTCCTTGCACTGACGCTTGGTAGAAGCACAGAGGATGCCACGTCTCTGTATGGGTCATAAAAACAGGGAAAGGGACAGAAGCATTTCTGTTTTTTACTGTCATATCTACCCAGAATTTGTCGTCACAGATTCCATCCTTCTTCAGGCCTTTTGCACCTGGGAGTGAAGCTTTCATGCCGATTGTAAAGTATTGTCTTCCAATGCTGGCGAAACTTGCTGCACATTCACTTTGCAAGTGACTGTCCATTTTGCGACCATATATGGTGGGGTAGACTGAAGTTGAAGGCATGTGAGAACAGACATAACATTCTTTTTCATCTATGGTGTTGTGTAGGTATCGGTACCAGGCATTGTTCATCCAAGGGTGAATGTGATCTTGGGTCATCTCAGTTAGATGGGAGTTGTCATGGGTCCACCTTTTGAGACGGGGAATAGTTGGTATTATTCTGCGGGCTCTTCCAGGTATCAGCCAGAGGAGCATCACCCCTAAGATGACACCGGCCACCAGACAGATCAGGCGGCACATGAACCGTTTCCGTTGAAAGTGACAAGCACTTAAGCATAGCAGCTTTGGGGCTGGGGCTGGTGGCTCTTCTTCTTCTAGATTC
The DNA here is from genome assembly GCF_057382095.1 of Aulonocara sp. 'chitande type north' Nkhata Bay. NCBI lineage: Eukaryota > Metazoa > Chordata > Actinopteri > Cichliformes > Cichlidae > Aulonocara > Aulonocara sp. 'chitande type north' Nkhata Bay. The sequence continues at coordinate 73,643,466 of NC_141346.1, forward strand.
ATCATGCTGGCTCTCTGCATTCTAGGCGTCCCCGGTGTTGTCATTGGTTCCTCTCTTTGGTGGGATGGGTCACTCTTTATTATGTGTTTGTTCTTCAGGGCGACCAGGCACACCTGAGCTCCAAGTGAGGAGACCACTGGCGAGAAGGTAAAGGGCGGGGTATACCCAATCAGCCCTTTCCTTCACCAGGGGATCACTTGAGAGTCGGGGGAACCGGCGTCTTATTGTGGTGCAAACACTTTCTTCACGTGACTTTAATGGATCCAAGAAGGTCTTTCAGCGATTTTACAAGCTGTTGGTGTAGTAAGCAACACCTGATGGGGACCCTCCCACCTCGGAGCACTCCAGTTTTTCCGCTGGAGGACTTTAATCAGAATCCAATCACCGGGGTTCAACCTGCAAGAGACTGGAGATAGATCACTCGGCAGTTGATTGTTTAAAATCACTTCTTTATTTTCAAACAGTTTTGTCATCCATTCTGCCATTGTTGTTTCTGCAATGGATTTATTAATTGGCTCGCTCGTTATGGGAAGAGGGAAGTGTCTGCCATGTACAACTTCAAATGGCGTTAGACCACCTGCTCCTTGAGTTATTCTCATCCATAACTTAACTAAGCTTAGACATTCAGGCCATGGTTTTTTAGTTTCTTCCATACATTTTCTCAATCTTTGTTTAATTGTGCCGTTAGTTCTCTCGACTAATCCTGCACTTTGTGGATGATAAGAACAATGATGTTTTATGCTGAAGCCTAGAGCTTCAGAAACTTTACTTATCACTTCATTTACAAAATGTGTGCCATTGTCTGATCTTATCAGAGACGGAATGCCATATGTTGGAATGAAATGGTTGCACAAACATTTTGCTACTGAAATTGCATCTGCTTTTTTCACTGGGTATATTTCTGGCCACTTGGAAAATACATCTATTATCACAAGTGCATACTTGGAGGATTGAGATTCATTTAGTTCTATAAAATCCATGTGGATAGTATGGAATGGGTGTGGCGGTTTAGGGAACCGGCCTCGCTTTGGTCGTAAATTACCTTGAGCATTGTGTTTTTGGCAAATCATGCATGTTCTAATAAACTCTTTTGCTGAACTTTCAAAATTTTTTGTATAGAACTGTTTATTGAGTATAGAAACCATTCCACCCGTTGACACATGCGTTCTGCCATGTGTCACTAATGCAGCAGTTTTATGCAAATTTTTTTGGAAGGACTGGTTTGCCATTACACATCATGAGATTGTCTTTTAATTCTGCTCCATCTTTCAACCAAGATTTTTGTTCACTCAGCGATGCTGTTTTCTGTGCATCTGCTAGTATTTCTAATGGTATTAAATCTATGGTTTCTGTTGTTAAAACATCAATGTGTTTTTCTGCAGCTGCTTTGGCTGCTTTGTCAGCAAAGTTATTTCCTCTTGTTATTTCTGTGTCATCCTTTTGATGAGCTGCACATTTGCATAGTGCTAATTCTTTTGGCAACGTTATTACTTCTAATAGCTTTTTTAGAAGGTTTGCATGTTGAACTGGGTTGCCTGAGGATGTTGTCATTCCTCTGTTATGCCATATTTTTGCAAAATGATGAACTGCTGAATAGACATATTGGCTGTCTGTGTGTATATTGACACTTTGACCTTTGTACAGTGTACATGCTCTGATGACTGCGGTCAATTCTGCGCTTTGAGCAGAGTTTGAGGAACTGAGAGCTTTCGCCTCTACCACTGTATCAACAGTTGTGACCGCGTAACCCACACAATTTCTACCGTAAATATCTTTTGACGCTGAGCCGTCCACAAAAACATTACTGAAACTGCTCTGGGGGGAACTGTGTATATCATTGCGAGGCTTTGTGTCTTCCTCTAATTTTTTAATGCAACAATGTTGTTCTCCATCCAGAGGGGTCGGCAAAAGTGTGCTTGGGTTTAGCTGGCCACACTTCTCTATTGTGATATGTGATTGTGAAAGTAAAATCCCCACATAAGAAAGTTGTCTGGCATGTGTGAGGAAAGAGAGATTTGCTTGGAGTAAAATAGAGGTCACAGCATGTGGGACTTTAATGATCAACTTATGTCCCAAAACAATGTCTGCACATTTTTTAACTGCCTCTGCTGCTGCTGCGCACGCCTGAACACAGGTAGGTAATCCAGCAGCTACAGAGTCAAGTTTGCATGAGTAGAAAGCTAATGGGCGTTGTTTTTCTCCAAAAGCTTGAGTTAACACTGCTTTCATGTACCCTCCTGCACCATCAACATGGAGAACAAACTGTCTTTCATAATCTGGTAACGCTAAGACGGTACATGTCTGCAATGCTATTTTTAAATCAACAAAAGCTTTTTCTGCTTCTGGGGTCCATTGTATTTTGTCTTTTAATGCTAGGTCTTTACCATAAATGAGGTTCTGTAGTGGCTGGGCCAGCAGTGCATACTCTGGAATCCAGCATCTACAGAAATTGCACAGACCTAGATAACTCATCATTTGTTGTTTAGTAATTGGCTTTGGAGCATTTTGTACAGCTACTTTTCTGCTGTCTAACAGCTGTCTGCCTTGTCCTGTTAGTTTGTGGCCAAGGTATGTCACTTCCTGGCTCCACAACTGCAATTTATGCTGTGATACCTTATGGCCTTGCTCTGCGAGATGTTGCAAAACTGTCAGTGTGTTTGTTTTGCACTCATCCTGTGTATGGCCTGTAATCAATATATCATCTACATACAGCAAGAATTGCCCTGGAGCAGGGAGGGAGCAAGATGACATTGATTTTCTCAAAGCCTCTGCATAAAGAGTGGGGCTATTCTGGAATCCTTGAGGCAACCTTGTATAAGTATACTTTTGATTGTTGAAGGTGAATCCGAATAGCTTCTGTGAGTCAGGGTGTAGAGGCACAGAGAAGAAAGCATTGGACAAGTCTATTACAGAGAACCACTGTTCTTTCGGTGTTACCTGATTTAAAATTGTGTGTGGATTTGCAACCACCGGAGGTATTTGCTCTGTTACCTCGTTTATTGCTCTTAGATCATGAACTAGGCGATATTTTCCTGTATTAGCCTTTTTTACTGGAAAAATTGGTGTATTACACGTGGCTTCATTAGTTTTCACGAGAATACCTGCTTTTTGCATATCTGCTATGACTGGTCCAATTCCTTCTCTCGCCTCTGCACTCAAAGGATATTGTGGTTTCACAGGCCTATATGTGGTTGTAGTTTTCACCACTACTGGATCTGCTTCTTTTATTAGGCCTACATCTGTGGGTCCTTGAGACCATAATGTTTGTGGTAGCTTTTCTAGTTCAGGATGTGTTTCAACTGTTAACACTTGTCATTCGTCTTGCTCTGTTGTGGCTAAATGTGTAGCCGGTGTGGCTGTCACCGGCCAACACAGCGTGAGTCTCATGCACCCTGTTCTACGGCCTTTTTGCCAGCCCTCACACTCTGTTTTGTCATATCTGTCCATTTCTACATTTCTCAGCACTGTGCCTAACTCAGACCAAGGTGTTTGGTCGTTGCATGCAACAGATACATGAGGGTTCAACATTTTATTTATGCGTTGCACTGCATCTGTCTGTAACACTGAGCATACTGCGTTGCCACTCTGTGTTACATACAGGTGTTGTAGGACTAGTTTTTGTGGTCCTAGTCTGTGCACTTGCTGATCATAAATTTTGTCTGGGCCTGGGACATGTTTATACCACAGGGTGTTGTGGTATGCTGCTGGGTCCTGCCTCTGTGAGTGTTCAGGTAAGTACACATTAGCCTTGGCTTCCAGAGGTTCAAGTTTTGGTAAATCTAAGGTCCAGTAATAATTTGGCTCACCTGAACCTTCACAAACAAAAATGTCTTCAGTTTGGCTCTGACTTTCAGAGAGTAGGAGTCTGGCTTGCATGCCACTTTCTTCAGGGATAACTCCTATTTTTAATTTTGTTAAAGCATCTCTTCCTAACAAATTTAGTGGACAAGATGGGTCATAGATGCACTGGTTTTTGCAGCCACGACCACTTTCTCTATGTGACATAAAGAGGGGAACGGTTAGCTGTTGCAATGTCACATGTCCTGAAGCTGATTTCACAATTAAAGTGTCTTTTGAGAAAGTTACATTTGGGACTTCTACTGTTAAGACAGATCTACACGCTCCTGTGTCACAAAGGAATTTTACTGGGACACCATTCACGTGTACTATAACCGTTGGCTTTGCTTCTGATCCTAGCAGTAGTTGTTCAATATTGTAAACTTCCCCTTCACTTGTTTCACTTCCTTCCTCTCGTGCTAGTCATTCATCACGGCGTCTGCGCCTGTCATCATCACTTTCTTGTTCCTGGCTTACACTTCTACAGTCTCGAGCAAAGTGCCCGTATTTACCACAGTTATAACATTGTATATCTCTTTTGTCTCTTCTTTGTCCTACTTTCTGCTTTCCCTTACGTGGCTTAAAACCTGCTGTGTGTTTTTGTTGTCCTGAGAAAGCTATGAAGCCTGTCTCTGGGTCAATCATGAAAACTCCTTCTGTTTTTTCTTTCTGTTTATGCACTTTAACTGCATGCTCAGCATATTGCAGGGCGTCAGGCAGAGTGCCTGTGTTTTGTGTCACCCAGTGTTTGTCTACGTGTGTTTTTATTTTGGGCATTAGGCCATTCAGGAAGGCATTTTTTAATTGTTGTTGAAAAGCAGACTGTGGATTTGGATCGTAATTCAGTCCTGAATTTTGCACTCTCCTATTTTTCCATAATCTGGCCTTGGGGCTAAATTGATTTCTATTCTGCCGTACAAGTCATTCATTTGTTGATCTAACTGAGGAGTGTCTGGTCCTAGGACATCACCGTTTTGGTCGTTTCCTGTGTAGGCTCCTCTGACTCTAGGAAAACGTAAACCTAATAAATCTTGAAGAACTTGGAGCATCTCATGACCATTCAAACCCCACCCACGACGAATCAATTCTACCGCATGTCGCCACTGTTGAAAACCTTCATTAAGGGGTGGGACATCTTTTAGCACATTCTCTCTGTCCTTATGGGACCAGGGTCTGAATGCGTATATCAGAGGTTCTCCATCTATTGGTATGATTCCTTGGGCGTCTACAGGCCCACTGGGTTGCCCATACCTAGGATTTGATAAGGCAACCATTGGAAACTGACCTACAGTTCCCTCTTTTTTGTAGTGATTATATTTAGTCATAAGATTAAGCTGATGTTTTGCCTCAGCATAGGGATCTGGAGCAAAAGGGTTGTGAGGAGAGATTACAGGAAGCGGTGACGCAGGAGTTGGTGCAGCTGCTGCTGCTGCTGCTGTGTGTGTGGGCTGAGAGGAGGGTGCATAAGGAGGGGGGTTTTTTTCCTCTCCTGCAGTTCTCTGTTTATCTTTATTTTCTTGTTTTTGGGCACGTTTAGCACTGCGTTTATCATTTTCTGCCTCCCATGCTTTGAAAAGTCGCCATTCTGCTACACGTTTTGCTTTTTTCTTTTGACTTTTTTCCTCAAATAGTTCTTTTTGCAAAGCAGCTTTTAAAGCAGTTATTGACTCTTGATTGCATTTGCCTTGCCAGGCTGGACAATAAATTTTATGTGGATTTCTCCACCTATTTGCACTGACTTTTCCTGCATTTTGACAGTTTCTTTCAAGCTTTTCTTCATCTGCTGTTAATTTTACTTTAGTTTTAGAATTACCCATTTTGAACTAATTACGTCAGAACTGTGACACCTTCTTTGGCATGCAAAAGTGAGAATGGGTTTTCAATAACAGCCTTCTACTCACTCGCTATTAGAGTGAGCGGTTATTGATTTTACGTGATGACGCACAACCCTTTTTCCACTTTAACCAATACGTGAGTGTACACAGGAAAACAGTTTGAGAAGTGGTTCGACCGCTTATTGGGTCGTAAAAACAACTCACTCCTCTATTTCAACACAAACAAAGCGCGTTTTTGTAATTTTTATTGAGATTTTCCATAGGCCTATTTCATGTAACCTTCAACCTGTTCCGTTGCAGCCACTCCTCGAGTGACCGGAACTCGTTCCGTTACAGCTGCTACCCAGAGCAACCGGAACTTTTAATAGCGATTTCTAGATTATCGCTCTTGCCTGTTGTCTCCTTAAGTCCCTCTCTGGACTATGAGATCTGTCGGCGCTCACCAGGCTTACACTATTTTAAAGGAAAATCTCAATATCAACGTATTTTAACGCTTGATGGAATGCAGTGTTTCATATTCACCTTACTGTGGCGCTGCGTTTTTGGATCCGGTGCTCATCGGTTCCTGCAGCCGTGAAGGCCGAACGCTGACCGGAGATCGAATTCACGTTCCCGGATTTTCTTTTGCTGTGCACAGACTCTTTTCCAGCGCAGGCGTCACGACGTCAGGATCCGATGAAGACCGCTGTGGAAAACTAGACGTTAAAAATAACAGTCAGTTCTCCGGCTACGAAGGACCAATTAAATGTCAGGGGTTTAGACATTTGTTCAAAACACAAGTAAGAGAAATGAGACAACTGCAGACCAACTCAGAGAGTAATTAGAAAACGTGCGCACGGGTGAATGTCTCTCTGAGAAGACACCACCCCGAGCACAGGCTCGCTGCTTTATTTATAAGGCAAAAATGGGTTACATAGTACTTCCTCTTTTAACAGATGTTGACGAGAGGTTAAGCATTAAATCAACTTATCTGATCTTTCACACACTGGGATTAAAAATACAGAAGTATATCATGCTTTATCTGACATCACAGACATTATAGGAAAGAATGCATCATTATATCATGCTGTCAAAACATCTCAAACACTTAAGTAAGGAATGTATCAGTTTTCCTTTAACAATAAACTTGGTTAGCTGATTCTTCAACAATAGGCTTGGTTATGTGAAAATATATGAACACACTAAATATAAGGCACACTTGGTTAGAATATAAGGCCTACTTGATTATATTGTATTATAGAGATTTGGTTATAGTGTATAATGTAGAAAATCTCTTAACATATACCAACAAGACAGCGTCCATCACTGTGACAACAGCGTTTGTTTTCATTCAAAGGCTTCATGGTTTTTCCTTTAATACCTGGGGGGCCGGTCTCCAGTCAAAATGCCCGGGACCATTTTTTGTCCCAGTCCAGCCCTGGTGTCAGATCTGCATGCAGTGTCAATGAGACGATCAACAACAGATCAGACAAAACACTCAGGCGGACACTCCTCTGTAGAAGGAAACATGGAAAGTGTGAGGTAATCAGTGCACAACATCACTTTGTATTTCAGGCTGTTTTTATATAGAACTTCAGCACCAATGTAAAAGTTCTGGTTTTAGGAAGATGAAGAACATTTTCAGGAAGGATGCCGTCTGCAAGCAGAGCTGCTTGAACCTCAGCGCTGAGGTCCAGACTACTTCCTGTGAAGCCACGTGATGTAAATCTGCTGCTGTAACTTCACAGTTTACTGAAGCTAAATGCAACGTTACCATATAATCTGTTTTCAACAAAGGTTTCACTCCGTCCGGTGTTGATGGAATGATTCAGGCCGTACTCGTCAGGCTTCCCATCGACCACACGCATTTCAGTCACTGACAACAAGGGAAACAGCAGAAGAAAAGATGTGAAAAATACTGGATGATGATGATGGAGGATTAACCGCGGTGGCTAAACTGTTTCCTGTCTTTGTGGGCGTACTCACAGGGAAGTTTCCAGGCACGTCAGTCTTGGTGGCTAAAGTCTCCATTTTCCAACATGTATCGCTACAGGTGCAAAGACACAACATTAATCATCAGTGTAAATATTTTAATGCTGTCCAAACGGTGTTTGCTTTGTCTGTCCTCTCGCGCTCACAGAGGAAACGAGGACGCCACCTTCAACCCATCTTCAGTTGGCTCAACCATGGCCGGACTTCCTGTTGGCTTTGTGACAGCAAACCACTTGAAATGAGAGCAAACTGCAGTCAAGCACCACTTACAGCAACCTGTGGACACGCAAATGGAAAGCACTGAGAATCATACAGAAGCATAAGAGCTGTTTATTGTAACACGTGTGTGTGTGTGTGTGTGTGTGTGTGTGTGTGTGTGTGTGTGTGTGTGTGTGTGTGTGTGTGTGTGCACATTAATAACACACTGATGTATGTTAGTTTGATTTATGCTATATCTGAGAAAACAACTGCAGAATTTTACATCAAAGTTTCCAAAGCTGATGTTTTGTTGTTCACTCTGTTTTATATTCATATAGTTTGTTGTTTTTAAATCAGTGGACAAAATAAATATTATCACACAAAATCCAGGGTGAAACATAACCAAATAACCTAAATGGTGAAGTCATTATAGAAGTACATGTTGCAAAGGTCAGCCTCCTGTATAGACTGCTAAACTGTCTGGGGGGGCCCTGCCTGTCCTCGTTGGATAAGCTCCACCCCTTTTCCATAAGACGGAGACATTTGTATGAAAATAGATGGGCAGTAAAATAAAAAATAAAAAATATTATGGATGACTCTGTAAATCAAAGTCGGCCTGAGGCAGAAGCAGAAACCATGAGGAGCACAGCACCACTCCCACAAGGGCACGAAGTGAAGCCATAGCTGCTGAAGAGTGAAGACGTGATGATGGAGGAGATCACAGATGAAGATCTGCTGCCTGCTGACTCTTTATATAGAAGAGTGAGACTATCTCCCCACCAACAGCTGCACTTATACAAACTCCAGGTGCTGGGATGGCTTTGAACATGTGACATTTTCTGCAAACACATGGACAGTTTCATAAGCACAAAGATTATTCCTGCAGCGGCAGAATCGTATCCACTGTGTGAGAGGTGAACGTCAGACAGTTCTTAGAAAATGTAGTTTCTCTTTAAGCTTTTAACGTCTCTTTTACCCCCATTTGTCTAAAACTACTTGACAGCCCTTCATGTCAGAGGTTTATTACCTGTGCAGGATGGAGCACATGGTCTCAGTCAGGCTGGACACGATCACTCCTACAGGAAGTAAATGTGATTTTATTTCACCTGTGAAATGATGAAAAACAGCAGAATAGCTCACGCTAACAAACGGGTGTTGAAATGTTTCATTTTCTGCTGTTTCACAGGTCAAAAAGGGCGTCGAAGCAAACTGAAGCTGAGCTGCTGCTGCTGTTGTAGTGCAGCATCTGCTGTGTGCTTCATCAGAGAACCTTCTGTACACAGCAGACAGAGGCTGCTGCCACTGAAGTCCATCTGCTAGAGAGCTTTAAACACTGGTTATTGAAGTGGCTTTGATGACACTGATACACAGTCTTTGCTGCTGTCACAGGACAGGGATCCACCAGGGAGTAGTTGTCAGGATAAAGAGCCTTCGCTTCTCTAAATATAAACTGGATACTTGTAGGAAACTTTGGGAAGCAGCATTTTTCCTCATATCGTCTAAACTGAAGTTAGCTCAGGTGCTTCTTCCATACTTGCTCTGCAGAAAGCCAAAGAGTTTGGAGCTCTGCAAACATTTGCAGCACAGCTGGATGTTTGTAACTTTGGTCACCTCTGTATCATCCCTCAGATTCTTTCTGCACAGCTTTGAAACCATGACAGCACGAGTGATGCTGAGGAGACGTCCAGTTTAAACAGACCTTTATTCCTGGAACACAAACACATGAAGTGATGCTGCTAAAGAAGAACATTTAATCGCACTAATGAATCAAGCATCTGTATGTCTGTCAGTCTGTCAACAGTTCCTCTGATCGACTTCAGACTTGGTGGGTATTTTGTTTTTGCAGCGGTCAAAGTCGATCAGCGTGTTGCTTTGTCTGCTGTAAATCTGCCTGTACAAAGGGAAACATGCATGTTTTACATGCAAACTCACAACATGGCTGCATTTTTGTGATTATGTGTATTTTATATTGATTTATTCTATTATGTTTTGTATATGAATCTTTACAAGTGTGTCGATACAAAGGCTTGATTAAAACAAAGGTCTCAGCTGTGCTGTTAGGGATGCTCTCATATTTGTTTCAAATGTAATAAATCAAAGGATTTCAGGCTTTTCATCCTTTTTATTTGTTTGGTTCTAACAGCAGCTGGATAAAAACATGCAGGTGATGAATATAATTGTGTGATATTATGAGCATTGTGAATAAAGAAAGAGCAGAGATAGTAAAAAGGAAACAGGTGATGGACGTGAGATTTTCAGAACAAAAGCTCCTCAGTGAGACGATCACCTGGACACAAGGTCAGGCAGCTGGGACTCATCTAGAGAGCAAAATGGAAAAGTGATCTGTGCAGAACATCACTGCTGATTGCAGTTATTTACATCAGACTTCTTCTCTGAGATAAGAGCACCATTTGTGGGAAAGATGACAGTATTTCCAGGCTGGATGCTGTTTGCAGGGAGAACTGAATGAAAGTCTCCTGCACCTCAGCGCTGAGGTCCACACCTGTGAACACAGATGAGGTCAATCTGCTGCAGCACGTAGAGCTTTACTGATCAGCAGGTTCAAAGGATTCAGCAGAGCGTAGAGTCAGAGCTAAACCTGGGAGTCACTCACGCAGTCCGGCTGGCGCATCTCCATCTGAACACCTCCGGTGTCGCGGCGCGGGCGTCTCAGATGGCCAACAGCCCCCGGTGGCACCTCCTCTCTCCACGCTGGTCCTCGGGGATTCCATCATCAGGAACGTGCGGATGAGGGGGGCGCTCACGCTGTCGTTCCCGGGAGCCACTGTTGTTGACATAGTGGACAGAATTCCCAACATTCTGGCATCCCACCCACAGGTTAACCGGCTCATCATCCACATCGGCACCAATGACATCCCCAAACAGCAATCTGAGCTGCTGAAGTTGGACTTCCTCCAACTCTTCAGCCTCCTTGGTCAGTTGCAGGTGAGTGCTTTTATCTCTGGGCCCACCCCCACCTGTGGCAGAGGGATAGGCCGTTTCAGCCGGCTGCTCAGCCTTAACACCTGGCTTTCCTCCGCCTGTGTCTCCCACGGCTTGGGTTTTATTAACAACTTTGATGCCTTCTGGGAGAGGAGGCATCTTTTTGGGGCAGACGGGCTCCACCTCAACGCCTGGGGACGCCGTTTGCTGTCCGCCAATTTGGCATTTGGCGTACAGCACTGCCGCACACCGCCCTGTCACTACCCCAAACTGACATTACCTGCTGATCCGTCTGCTACTGACTGATGTCCCCTTGGTCCCAGCTCCTATATTTGTTCCACTTTTAACAGTAATACACAAAACTCTGGACTCGGACCTTTCTCTCCCACAGTCAACACAATACCCGTCATAATCACAAACAGAGCAACAGAATTATCATAAATCCAGTAACTCCAAAAACATTAATAACCTCCGGCCTCTTCAAAAATATCAACATCCATTCAACTCTATTGTCAAAAATCCACCAGTCTCAATCAGTATGGCACTTTTAAATGTCCGCTCTCTGTGGAACAAGTCTTTTATTATTAATGATTTAATTTTAGATAATAAACTTGACTGTTTATTTTTAACTGAAACATGGCTGGGTTCGGATGCACCAGTTGTTCTCACTGAGGCCTCCCCACCAAATTTTAATTTCTCTTTTTCTATTAGAAGTGGTAAGAGAGGTGGTGAGACTGCATCTTTAGCCAACAACACACTCACCTCCAAACAAATTTTATTTGATCATTTTACCACTTTTGAATTCCGTGCTATTGTTTTCAGCAGCCCTCCAGTTTTATCTGTCACAGTTTATAGACCACCTAAAGACAGCGCTGCTTTTATCAAGGAATTCTCTGAATTTTTAACAAACATACACTCAAAATATAACATGATAATTTTAACCGGTGATTTTAACATGCACATAGATAATCCTTCTGACCCTGCAGCAAAAGAATTCTTAAACATTCTTCACTGTTTGGATTTTACCAGCACGTCACGCAGTCGACTCACAACAGAGGACACACTCTGGACCTGGTCATCACCCATGGGCTGTCCACCAGCGTGTCCTCTGTTGTTGACTTGGCTGTCTCTGACCACTACTGTGTGTTTTTTAACATCACCGGTTTTATTCAGTGGAAGACCTCAGTGCGAACTGTGAGGAGGCGCTATCTAACCTCTGAAGTGGCTGCAAATTTCACCAGGGTTTTAGACGAATGCCCCCCTGTGATTTTACCTGCATCCTGCGATTTGATTTTTAGTTATTTTAACAGCAAACTGAAGAAAAGCCTTGACTCCGTTGCTCCACTCACCACCAAAAAGATTAACGTAAAACATGCATCACCCTGGAGAAACGAAGAAGTCAAAAAACTCAAAAGAAATTGCAGGGCAGCAGAAAGGAGGTGGAGGAAAAATAAAAACACTATCAACCATCAAATATTTTGCGAGCAACTTAAAATGTACAATAATACATTAAGGAAGTCAAGAAATTCATACTTTGCCAAAATAATCAGTAATAACAAAAATAATCCCAAGGTCCTCTTTTCCACCATAGATCATTTATTTAACCCTGATTTTAACAGCTCCCAAAGAACAGACTCGCTCTGTGAGCAGTTTGCAGACCACTTCAGGGGAAAGATCAGCGCCATCAGATCTGATATTTTATCTAATCGTGATATGATTTTAAACACATCTGAGGGCTCGATTGTACCTGAGGAGACACTGGACAGCTTTGTCCTGGTTAATGCTGAGAACCTGCAGAAAGTTTTCTCCACAGTGAGACCCACCACATGTCTTTTAGATCCAATCCCTTCTTCACTCTTTAAAACACTTTATGGATTTTTTGAGGCTGAGCTTTTATACATGATGAATTGCTCTCTTCAGTTGGGTGTCTTCCCTGCTGCCTTTAAAACGGCGGTGGTGAGGCCCCTTCTGAAGAAGAGCAATTTGGATTGTAATGATTTTAATAACTACAGACCTGTATCCAACTCACCATTTTTAAGTAAAATCTTAGAAAAACTTGTTTTTACTCAGATTACTGATTTTCTCAATGATAGACAGATCCTGGAGATATTCCAGTCTGGTTTTAGGGTGAACCACAGCACAGAGACGGCTCTCCTAAAGGTTTAAAGGTAATAACCTAAAGGTAATAACTATTGCATTTATTAAACTGATTTGCATTAGACTGCTGATTTATTGTGAATGAATGATATTGTTTTATGATGCATTATACTGCTGAGTTATAAGAAATACTGTTCGCAGAAAGTCATCGCCTTATTTGTCTGATTAGAAGAGAACAGCCTAACTAAGCCTAACAGGGGACAGGTACTTCTGCCCAACCTGGCAGCCACAAAGTGAACTCATTTAGGTAAAGATAACCACATGCACCTAACCAGCCTGCACCAGCCTGACATTTCTTCCTCCTAAGTAAAAACCAATGGATGGATTGAACTTAGAGTCTCAGCTCAGTTTTCTATTTTGACCACCTACACCCCAAGATACTCTTTTAAAAAGTGTTGTTTTCAGATCCCTTTGAAGTTCATAAAGGGCCTGTTCATTTTCATTCAGATGTTTTATTACATAAATTTTACTGTTTTCTTTTGATTTATGCTCCCACTACACTGCACCTCTACAAACAACAATGCCACGGACTGTCAGCTGCTTTTACATGCTGTGAACATGAGTAGGTTTGATCAGAGTTTCAATTATCAAAGAAAAGACAAACTGAGCAAAAAGAAGGAAAAAAAGACCAACTTCTTCCCAACTGACAAGAAAAATACTCGTCATGTTTTCATAATAAAGGATCAGGCTCCCCATTTATGACAGCTTGGACCAATAATGTATGTTACACTGATGCTACTGTAGAGACAGGGTCAACATCTCTATTTAAATATAATTAATATGCAAAACACAATAAAAGTTATACATGAATTATTCATTATTTTTACTATTGATAAAATTCATGTATACTAATCAAAGTTATACATGAGTAACGACATTATTAATAATGATTAATAATAATAATTCTAATGCCAACATGATGACTGTTCATAGCTCCTGCTTTGAAATACTGAACTTAAACATTGACCTGATGAAAGATCACAATTCACAGTGGCCCACTGTCAGAATCATTCTGAATATAAACTCATCGAGTTAATCTGAACCTTTCTCAAATGTGCTGTGAATAAATGCTGCTGCAAGCCACTGTGGGAAAGCTGTGTTATTATCATGGAAACATCTGTGACACATTCACAGAGGACGAGGACACAAAGGGACGACACGCAGAGGCTGTGTTAAAGTCAAAAATCCAAATCTTTAGTCCTAAACAGGCAGTGGTTACAAACAGGAAGACGAGCAGTCCATTAAACAGTCTACAGGGTCAAACATACAGAGAATTCAAACAGCTATTAAAAACAAATAACTGGACACTGAAAAACTTCAGTGATGTGTGAGGCACCAAAGGGAAGCAGCTGAGTATATTCAATGAATTCTCTTCAAATACAAAGACAGAAACTCCTACAGGCAGCATGCAAACTGAGCAGGATACACAAAGATCAGAGATTACAAAAGAAATCAGAAAAGATTTCAAACTTACTGAGAGCAAGGCCTCTGTTACAAATCTGTCTAATAGAAAAACATGCTGTACAGATACAATACGCTCAGTGTTCATGGTCATTTAAAAACTGGCTCTACCTGAACCACTTCAATATTTTATGAAGTCACTGAGTCGACCATTTCTACAGTTTGTTTCCTTCATTGCAGTTAGAGTGCGGCTGGTAAGGATGAAAACACACACAGAGCGTAAATTGTCTTTGTTAGTAACAAACGTCAGCAAAGAAAAGACAAAACACACAAACACTCTCATGATATTCATGAATCATTAGAAAGTATCCAAACATTCTGCTCGTGGACTTTTACAGTCTTATTTGCACTCGCTCATCTTCATAATCATCCTGATCAATACATGACAGGGGAGGCTTTGAGGTAGGCGGGGCTCTCTGCTGATGTCAGCATGAAAGGCAGGACCAGCGTCTGCCACATGTTGGTGAAACATCACAGTACACTGGCGTGGTTTCCTTTCCAGATGTTGGACGTTTGACACTTCAACGTTGAGGCCAACAAGAAGACACAGTTTTGGGTCGGGTTGCTGCAGGGTTTCTAACTGAGCAAAAGCAGAAGCACACAGACCAACAGGGATCAGATGCTGAGTGTTAGAGGAACATCTGTGCTGATCACTGAATGCTGCTGTGGTCTCTTGTTGAAGTTGGCTGGTGGGACAGTCTAATAGTGATATCCTGCCCATCGGAGGAACACTTTTAAAAACACATGCAATACTTTGTTTGTATTACAGTCACAGTTTATGTTATTTTTGTCCTTTAAAAGTGTTGCTGTACTATAAAGTCCTATAATTTGAGGCTAAAATGGCTCAGAGAGTCTCTCTCTCAGAGGATCTCCTTTGAAAGTGGAGACGGCTTTATCCGCTGATCCACGTCACTTTACCTGGATGTTTTCTTTGAAGCTGGATGAAGACTCCTCTCCCTCACTCCTGCTGCAGCTGTGTGGTCCAGTTGGCCTCTGAGGTCACAGTCAACATCTGTAGCAGAAGAGGGGAAATAAAAGTCCAGGTTACCAAAACTGGGAGCTTTTCCAAAATAGAGCGTAACTGGACTTTTTCAGCCTTACAGGCAGATAGTCGTCTGAAGCTGCAGCTTTTTCTTTTTAGCTTTTTCCAATCTCTGCTCTCGGCTTTCTTTGAGAACATGTCTGCTTTCTTGGCATGGGTCTGTCTGCTGTTGGTGAAGAGACTAAATCCACATACTCGCTACTAAGATCTCCTCAAGTAGTCTCAACCAGATTACAGTTTAAGAGTAAATGTCTCCTGAGAGTTTCACCTTGGGGAGATGCTGTCTTGCTAACATGCAATCATGAGCATTAATCTATGAGGTGAAAAAGTCATTTTAAAAGCTCCAGCCACAAGTTTTATTTCATCTGTGTTTTGGTCAGAGTCCCATCAGACCTCCAGAATGGTGTCAGAGTGTTTTCTATCCACGTGATGAGCACAGGCCTCAGGTCCAGACCTCCACGGGCACCATAGCCTCTTTGGAGCTAATAGGTGCAAGAAGGTTTTGTTGGGATAGGAACTGAAGAGGAAACTGACGAGGAAGGCAAGGATCTTCTTCAGCTCCTCCGAGCCAGGACCTCTTTGTGTAGGCCAGCATTGGCCAGGTAGCCCTCCAGCATCGCTGGATGGCCGACAGTGGAAAACCTAGAGGAGTAGGAGAGAAACAGCAGCTTGGAGCATGTCTTTATACTGTTTAGTTTTTAGAGCCACAGACTTTCTTTTAATGTCATTGTTCAGGATCTATGACTGATTATGTATTTATTGTATTCCTCCATGACTGTGTGACAGCAAGTGGAAAAAAACCAGCTTCACCTTTGTTGATATGCTTGTAATTTTAATATTGATTAAATGGCCCATGAAATAATAGAAAGCTCATATATGAAAATGTATTTTAAGAAGTAAAATGTTAATCTGAGTACAAAGGAGTACACTCACCTTCTGGTAGATGGAGGTGTAGCGAGCGCTGGTGAACATCCAGGCCTCCTCGTAGAACTGATCACTGATTGGATCCAAAACATCGATGGAGGATCTGTGTAAGCGCTGAGGATCGTCCTGATGGACAGAACAGAAGGAGAGTGAGACAAGTGAAGATATACTAAATAACACTGTGACATGAACTGAGCCACACACAGTTTGATTCACAGGTGATTGACACATTATTTGACCACGAGCAATCTTTTCTGGTTTGACGCCGTCTTTGTAGCCAGAAACCAGCTCTCTCCTCGGCTTCCTCCACTACACGCTTCCCCCACGCCAGTCTCCTCCGTCACTATAAAGGGGAGAGTCATGAGCTCCATCACCCTCACCTGTGCCGTCCAACGTCCCGCCACCAGCCTCCACTGCAGCAGGCCAGAGACCACACCCCTGCCACAATAAGTAAAAGTATATCCTTGCTGTACCCTTGATGCTAAATGTGCTAAATTAACCGCTGCCTTTGCCCCTTTGGGATTATTCTTATGTCACTGGGATGTTGACCTTTGACCTTCACATTAGAGAGATGGGCAGACATAATTAGTGTATGAATTTTAAAGTAACAGGTAATAAAGAGAGTGTAGCAAATGTAGTCAGGTTTCTTACTCTGTATCACACATGAGTGCCCGAGGGAGGCGGGGCTGACTGGGGAGACACAGGAAACAGAGAGACAGGGCTGACTCGACATGAAACGATGAAACGTGGGACACGGGAACAGAAACTAAACACAGGCTGAAATGAACACTGAGGGAGGGAGAACTAAGATTACTGAGAGCCTGATAAATAAGAAGAACAAAAACCAAGAAAAACAAGAGTCAAAGAAAACCAAAAACACAAAGCATTGGGCCAGGACCCACTGCTGTGACATTTATATGTGATAAAAACATTAAAAACTGCTCAGATGTTGAAATCTTTCTACGTATACTTTAGGTTCAGCTCTCCAGCCTGGCATTTGGTTAAGCATGATTCAAACATTTGATTTTGTTTAACTGGTTTTAATTATAGTTACTTTTTGTGAACATTTGTTGCAGCATTTAAAAATACATCATTTATTTTCAAACTTTTATTTGATTTAGAGCATCATATTTGACCAACGTAAATGTTTTAATTTCATATAAAATAACTGAAACAGTGAACTAAATATCTGAAATCTTTCCTTCCTTAAAAGTTATAATCCTACTTAAGTTATAGTGCAAACGCTTAAGCAACAAATATACTTGATGCTAATTAATTCATATTTCCCTTTGATGTTGCAACTATGCGGTCACTTCTGTCTTTAAACAAAATAATATTTTCCAGTTACAGAAATCATAAAGTCCAAACTAAAGTGCTACTGTTGCTATATGCATTTTATATAAATCATGGATGATGGTCCTGACATGAAGGAAGAGAAAGTTACAGGTTGCATCCTTTGACTTTGTCTCCGTGCCTTTGGGCGATTTTCAGAAGGACAGATGTTTCTGTTCAATTCTTAAATCAATTTTTTCAAACACAAACACTATTTTAAAACTTCTAGAGAGTAAAATATTAATGATAATTATAATAACAATAATAAAAACAAAAGCTCTCAGATCCATCAAACCAAGCAGCAGAAAGAACAATAACTGAAGAGAAAACTTTAACCTTGTAGACTTCATTATGTTCCAGCTGCTCTACAGACGCTGTGACCTCGAACTTAAGCAGGTCGTAAAGTATGTGCAGCTCAATAACTTCATAATCAGACCCTGTGGTATTTAGGCAGCAGAACAACTAAGAATAACAACTACAAATAATGTTTTTAGGTTTCTGTTGTACTGCAAGGTTCTGTACAGGAGAACCAAACCAAGAGCAAATATTACGTCTCATTTACACCTGAGCACGAAGAGCCATCAACATTTAGCAAATTGAATCATCTTTGTTTAGATGCAAGAAGAATCATATAGAAATGAAAAAGTAGAAATAGAAATCCAGAGCAAAGATATCCTCTAATTCAGCGTAGCACATGTGCAGCTGCTGCGATTCACGTAAGCATTCGGCTCGTCGCTGTTGCAGATTTTTCTCTCGCTGTTCTGGCTCACAGCGCTGCAAACACAAAAATAAATATCCCCAAAGGTGTGAAAGGGAGCTAATTAGTAAGAGTATTGTTACTCTCCGCAGGAGTAGTCCAGCAGTAGAAATCAGTCCAATAACAAGGTGTGTAACATCTAGCAGGGTGACAGAAAAACCCAGGGTAACTTCTAAGGACCTCAACGTCTCTCTCACATTGTGTTTTTTAAACATGCTTCCATTTGTCACTTCAGTCTTTACTCTGAAATACAGGAAGAGAAATCATGGCTGAAACAATTTCTCATGAAACCAGGGGTGTGGTCCAACAGTCAGTTTGGTGAGGAAGGTTCCTAACTGAGAGAAGTGACCCAGAAGTATCTGTGTAGCAGCCACAATGAATCCAGATCATGAGCTTTATTAACTGATCAAAGTCTCTTCTTTCATCTTCTGTATCATTCAGTTTGCATTGGTAATGCCCATTATTGTAATGCTTTTTTAAGACCAGCAAAACTTTATTTCACTTTGGGTTAGCTGGGATAAGTGATGGATGGAGGGAATTTTACTTCAGCCACAGAAATCCTAAACAGGAAGGAGGAGCAGAGTTACAGTGGATCACTATCCAGCAGGGAAACAAGGTTTATTTCAATTTCTTGGCCATGAGTGAGATTTACTGAGTGGGCAAATTAGGGAGACGACACCATCAGATCCCGAGCCCTCCATGTGTTAATCAAGAGACGGCTGCTGTGCTACAACCATAAATAATGAATAAATTAGGAGCTAAAGCTGAAAGGACAGTTTATTTGTGCCATCTTCACGTGAACACATTCAAGAACATCACAGATGAAGAAACATTAAAAACTTCCACACTACATAAAGCAAGAAAAATAGTTTTTCTTTCAGGTGGTTTCAGAAAAACAGAAACATCAAACATCTCCAAGACTCTCTTTGAAAGAACTAAAAACCTTTGTTCTCATGGTCCAATCATGAGTGAACTCCCCGATGAAGCCTTGTGTGCTAAAACATGTCAGAGTTTTAAAGGTTAAACATGAGTTTCCAAAACGTTTTGCTGGAGAACAATGAACTATTTGACTGAGTTTCAATCATTTACAGACGAGCAAAACCAGGACAGAGAAAAAAGGACAAAACTGACTCAGTAAAACAACAGAAAAGAAGATCCCATGTAGATCTGTATTATGTAGAAGTTCAGCCCAGCAACCAGTTCAGTTCAACACAAGTTTAAATGATTCTATCTGAACTCTGTGGAGCCTGATCTCAAGCTTTTTGAGTCTGACACAGAAACCAGAGGATCTTTCTGTGTCTTCAGATTCACTGTTATCCAGTGATGAGAGTGATTTCAGCCCTGAGTGATCGCGCTGATGTTTGCACAGAGCAGACAATGAGGTGAATGTTTGGGCACATTGGTAACAGTGAAACAGTTTATTAGTAACGTGGGATCGTTTGTGTTCAGAGTATGAACTGAGATTCCTGAAGCTCTTGTCACACTGGTCACAGCTGTAGTTTCCTTCCATGTGTGCACGTTCATGAATGTTACGACTACCTGACCGTGAGAAGCTTCTCTCACAGTGTCTGCACTTGTGTGGTTTCTCTCCTGTGTGGACTCGTTTGTGTGATTTAAGCTTCCATGCAGTGGTGAAGGATGACCCACACTGATCACAGAGGTGCTTTTTAACCCCACTGTGAATCAGTTCATGTTGTTTTAAGTGATGTGATGTGGTGAAGCTTCTCCCACATTCTTTGCAGTATTTCAGTTTGTCTCCAGTGTGTCTACGTTGATGTGTTTTAAGGGCAGCTTGCCGACTGAAAGTTTTTCCACAGAGGTCACAATGAAAGTCTTTCCCACCACCACAGTGATGACAGGGTTGAGAACTGGATCCATCTGTGTCGCTCTGCTTCTAAACAAAGACACAAAGACAGTGTAAGTCAGTCCTTGTATCCTGAACGTCGCCTGAAATAAAGAGCATCTCTGCAGACGTCCAACTACATTTGACTGTTTCAGTTAACACACTCAGTTTACTGGGCTGCAATAACTACAATACTACCACCATAATACTACAGTGATACTAAAATCATAACTGAAAGGAAAATCTGAATAATCACTCAGAGCTGCTTTTCCATGCAGTAGAATTGCTAACATGCTAACACAGTTTAATGAGCAGAGTTGTTCCAAACAGTCAGGCTAAAATGACAAGATAACAATATAAATACATACCTCACAGTAGCTGCACTTGTAGAGTCTCTTTCTGGTGTGGATCTGTTGGTGTCGTCTCAGGTGATGTGGAGATTTAAAAGTCTTCTCACACAGGTCACATCGATAAGGTCTCTCCTCAGTGTGGGTAAACATGTGTTGTTGTAACTGTGCGTCTGTTGTAAACTGTTTGCCACACTGTTCACAGCAGTACACATCATGTCTGGTGTGAATGCGTAGGTGTGTATTTCGGCTCCCTCTCTGGCTGAAAGTTTTTCCACACTCGTCACAGCTGTATGCCTTAATTCCAGAGTGGGTAACTAGATGCCTCTGTAAGTGGCTACTGTGAGTAAAAGCTCTGCCACACTGATCACAGCTGTACGCTTTAACTCCACTGTGGATGAGTTGGTGTTGTTTTAGGGAACGCATCCAGGAAAAAGACTTTCCACACAAGTCACAGCTGAACGGTCTCTCTCCAGTGTGGATGACCTGATGCTGTTTTAGTGTAGCCTTCACAGTAAACTCCATCCCACACTCGTCACAGCTGTGTGGCTTAATTCCAGAGTGGGTAACTAGATGCCTCTGTAAGTGGCTACTTTGAGTAAAAGCTCTGCCACACTGATCACAGCTGTATGGCTTAATTCCAGAGTGGGTAACTAGATGCCTCTGTAAGTGGCTACTTTGAGTAAAAGCTCTGCCACACTGATCACAGCTGTATGCCTTAATTCCAGAGTGGGTAACTAGATGCCTCTGTAAGTGGCTACTTTGAGTAAAAGCTCTGCCACACTGATCACAGCTGTACGCTTTAACTCCACTGTGGATGAGTTGGTGTTGTTTTAGGGAAACCTTGAAGGAAAAAGACTTTCCACACAAGTCACAGCTGAACGGTCTCTCTCCAGTGTGGATGACCTGATGCTGTTTTAGTTTAGCCCTCAGAGTAAAACCCTTCCCACACTCGTCACAGCTGTGTTTTTTCTCTCCCTTTCTTCTGTGAGGTTTGTCGGCCTCCTGAGAGCGCTGACTTCTGGCTCCATGTTGGTCCTGCAGTGACAGAGATACAAACAGAGGCAGTGAGTGAAATGCAGTCGTGGAACAAACTCAACCTTCAAACTCCATTAACACTAGTTTTAAACCTGAAGGTGGAGCGTGGCACCAAACACCTTAAAGGTCTCTTATCCCCACCTGCTGGTAGTTCTAACACATTACATCCAACCTGCTGTTAAAGATAATTCATGACTGTTCAAACACTAAAATCATGCACACACACACACACACACACACACACACACACACACACACACACACACACACACACACACACATTATTTTATAATTTAGATTATTTTGTTGTTTCCTATTACATATTTCTATAATTTGTATAGATTTATACAGAATTATTCAGTGATAATAAATCCTATGTTTGTTTATTCTAAAGGAACCCCGTTAGCTTCCACAACAGATGTTGCTCGTCTTCCGTCAAATACTCACATAAAATATTACACAATAAAGTGGATTCAAGATATCCACATAATTTCACTCTTACATCCACAGTGAGGTTTCACAATTGTTCAAATATAAGCAATCAATAATAATAATAATAATATCAATAACATTGAGGCACATTACACAAATTTCAAAAACAAATCATGTCTTACAATATTTACAACAACTAAAAGCTCTGTAAATCGGCTTTTAAGTCTTCATTGAAGTTTTGAATAATGCTCTAATTTTTTAAGGCAACTTATTCCACTTAAAAGTTGCTCTAAATGTAACAGTTTTACAAAACGTTACTTTTAACTCGAGCATTTACTAAATTGCAGTTTGTTGAAAACTGTGTAATATGATGATGTATTTCATCTGGATACTGCAGCTGAGCAGAATAAATGTGGTGTGTTTAACAGAATTGCTTTCTTTAGAACTACAAGTAAGCCATAGAATATTTTAGCCTGTACAGGAAGCCAAGAAAGGTTATTATGCATTTGATCAATATTAGTATAGTATGAACATCTTCACACTAATCTGGACGCCTTATTCTGGACTAACTGAAGTCTGTTAAGATCTGTCTCATTAGCTGCTGACCAAATGATTGAACAATACTCCAGATGAGACATTACTAGTGCATTAATGACATCTTTCATAATGAAGAAGTGATACACAAAGAGCATTTCATAGCCATAGCTATGCCTTGTCGGCAGAGTTATGTGACATTAGTGATGTTTGTACTTTCAGCGTTAACTTGGTTTTAAAGCCTTTAAAATATACGCCGTTCAATAGTCGACCTTAATCTGACAGAGAATGTGATGATTTTGTGGATAATTAAAGTCAGTCATATATCCACAAACACAACAAGCTGAAAGTCAGTGATGCTGCTCGGTTTGCAGTCCTGAACATCACGGCACAAGCAGGATTCACTGCACTGTTAATGTTAGCTGTGTTATATTGCTGCCTCTGTTCGCTGGTGTCGAGCCAAACGCACTTTAACGTGTGTTTGAACGAGCTGACGGTTCACTCGTTAAGCTGAAAGAAAGATGCTTTAATCACAGCAGTCACACATGTGTCCACTGCACCATCTGGAACTCTTCTTGTTTACACTCGTAATAACACAAACACTAAATCCTGCTTCTCTGGTGCTGTTGTGTAGCAGTGTGTACACCTGAGACTGTCACCTGTCTGTCTGTCCTGCACTCTCTCTCTGTTTCTTTCTCTCTGATTGTGGAATAAAAGTATGAACATGTGTTTATAAGTTACACTTGTGTTTGAATCCTGCAGCTTATCACACATTTGATTTCCATGTGTGACGACTGCAAGTGTCCAGAGTGAGGACAGACTGAGGGAGCCACTGCTGCACATCATCTGTGAGGCTTTGCAGCCCTGATGATCCACCAGGACAAACTCAGCAGTGTGTGAGGAAGAGGAGGAGGAAGAGCCAGCAGCAGCTGACAGATGGAGAGAATAGACAGACTGTTCCCTGTTTGTGAAGGACTGCTAGGAAAGTTTAACATAACTGTCTGTGCTGAATCAGTCTTATTAGGTAATGTTCAAATAATGTGATCATCCCAGTGTTTCCAGTGTGGGAGAAAGTACTCAGGGCCTTCAAGTTACACACTATGAAAGGCAGCAACAAGTTTAATGTTCAGAAACCTAAAGTCTGTATCAGCAGCAGAATGGAGCTAAAAATAAATGTTGGTTTCAGTTCTATGAAGCTTTGAGTATTTTGGATCAGTAGCTGCTGTGTTTGTTGCATCATATTGCTGTAACTGTTTATATGCTTTATATATTCTGAGCTAAGTTGATCTATAGTGTGTGGAGCAGGGAAATTATTTTACTGCTATTGTTAAATAATCATCATTATTACCATTGCATTAATAATATAATCTGCAGTATGATCATTGCTTTGACAATGTAACAGATAGCTTTAAGATGGCCTTAAGATGTTTATGATGATGTTAATTTTGTATTTCAGATGCCGTTATAACTATTGTGTACACAATGCATATCTGTGCTTATTTGAGTTGATGTTCAGGTTCTTTAAAGGTCTTAAGCTTCACTGACGTGACTGTTCAGGTGATACATGCTGAGGGAAAACTAGAACATAGAAGGAATTGCAATACATGCTTACAAAACACTTATATATCAGGTCATTTCATATTAAGGTTTTAAGTAGAGGTTCTTGGTTAAAACATTTATTTAGTAGAAGACATACATATAGTCTCAGTGAGCCTCTGGTCTCGTGAAAGGTCAGAAGTGCAACAGGTGAATTGAGAAAGAGCATTTGAGGACGAGACACAGACAGTTAGTAGGTGAAGAGGTGACACAAAGAGCATGTGAGGTCAACACACACACACACATGAGTTAGATTTATTTAGAGGAGAGATTAGTCATGTCTCGGCAAGAAAGAGGAACAATTCACTTTAAGACAAGAACGGAAAGTACCATCCATGAAAATAGAAGATGATCTTCTGGGTTAAAAGTCATTGTGGTGTTGATCTGATCTATGTATAAAATGTATCTGTGACGCATGAAGGGGCGTCAGTAAATCAAACCCTGATGCTATAAAATATCTGTTCATGCTTTGATTAAGTTGAAGACTAATTGCTGTCTGCGTACAGAGTTGTCTTCCCACACGTGTGTATTCATTAAAAATCATTGTTTGACCAAGAGCTTCTGGACCATGGGTGGTTTGTACTCTCCTTCCTCAATTTTGAACCTTAACAAGTGTTACATCATATTCTATAAGGATGTTATGTGTTTGTAGACTTTCTGCCCAGTTTGACCCATTTAGCAGAAGTCAGCCTGTTTAAGGCTCTGATATCTATTCTGTGTGACTTAAAGCAGTTATGACATGGTCTGATTTTCTCACCCAATAAAGGAATATTTCATATATCAGTCTGCTCTTCATTCTATCAGACACAGTTATCACAGCTCCTACATTTGCTTTTTACACATATATGTAAGCATTGAGCCACATTTAGTACCAACATATTAAATGAACAATATTTGTCTCTTATATATGACACATCTATATACACACTGTTACAGATACTTGTCTGTGAGTGAAGTGATTAATATAATAACTATAATATCTCTTTATCTCAGTCGGTGATCCCCACATGCTTCAAGGAGTCCATCATTGTTCCTGTCCCGAAGAAACCCCACCCTGCTTCTCTCAATGACTATCGCCCTGTAGCCCTCACCTCAGTAGTGATGAAGTGCTTTGAACGCCTGGTCAGAGACTTCATCATTTCTTCACTGCCAGACACACTGGACCCACTACAGTTCGCTTACCGTCCAAATCGTTCCACAGACGATGCCATCTCTCATCTCCTCCACACATCACTCACTCACTTGGACACTAGAAGGGGGAATTATGTTCAAATGCTCTTCATAGACTACAGCTCTGCATTTAACACCATAATTCCCTCCACACTCACCACCAAGCTGGAGCATCTGGGACTCAGCTCATCTATGTGTCAGTGGATCTCCAACTTCCTAACTGGCAGACCACAGGCAGTAAGGATGGGCAGACATGTCTCAGCCTCCACCACTCTCAGCACTGGAGCCCCCCAGGGGTGTGTTCTGAGCCCCCTGCTGTACTCTTTGTACACATATGACTGCGTGGCCACTACCAGCTCCACCACCATCATCAAGTTTGCTGACGACACCGTCGTGGTGGGCCTGATCTCTGATAACAACGAGACGGCCTACCTGAAGGAGATTAGGAATCTGGAGAACTGGTGCCAGAGGAACAACCTCCTTCTAAACGTCAGTAAGACAAAGGAGCTGATAGTGGACTTCAGCACTAAGCAGGAGAGGAACTACCAGACCCCCGTCATCAACGAGTGCCCAGTGGAGAGAGTGGACAGCTTCAAATACCTCGGAGTTCACATCACGCAGGACCTGTCATGGTC
This sequence comes from Aulonocara sp. 'chitande type north' Nkhata Bay, assembly GCF_057382095.1. Classification (NCBI taxonomy): domain Eukaryota; kingdom Metazoa; phylum Chordata; class Actinopteri; order Cichliformes; family Cichlidae; genus Aulonocara; species Aulonocara sp. 'chitande type north' Nkhata Bay. The sequence continues at coordinate 73,669,518 of NC_141346.1, forward strand.
CTGTCACATCAACACCGTGGTGAAAAAGGCCCGTCAGCGTCTCTACCACCTCAGACGCTTGAGAGACTTCCAACTGCCCTCCAAGGTGCTCAGGAACTTTTACTCGTGCACCATAGAGAGCATCCTGACGGGAAACATCTTAACCTGGTTCGGGAACAGCACCATGCAGGACAGACGAGCTCTACAGAGGGTTGTGCGGTCAGCTGAGCGCACCATCTGCTCCGAGCTCCCTGACCTGCACTCAATCTACAGCAGGCGGTGCTGGACCAAGGCCAGGAAGATCGTGAAGGACCTCAACCATCCCAACAACAGACTGTTCTCTCTGCTGAGGTCAGGAAAGCGATTCCGCTCCCTGAAGACCAACACAGAGAGACTGAGGAGGAGCTTCTTCCCGCAGGCGATACGGTCTCTCAATCACACCACCACACAGTACTGACCCACACATATGGTTCTTACACACACACTGGACTTTGTTTTCACTTCATCACTTAAATCACTGCTGCTGTTATTGTGTATATATTTATTTATACTTCTTGTGTATTTTGTTCATACATTCTTATATAGTTCTATATTGTGTATTTTGTTGTACAGTTATTTTATTTTCAATTTAATTTATATATTTTATCTTATTCTTTCCCAGTGTGTTGTACAGTTATTTCATTTTTAACCTTAATTTATATTTTATTCCTTCCTAGTTAAATTTACCCTTTTTAATTTTTCATATTTATTTCCTATCTTATTCATAGCCTTTTCCTTTTTTGTTTTCTTTAGGTCACGAGCAGTTGTCCAAGCATTTCACTACATATCATACTGTGTATGACTGTGTATGTGACAAATAAAATTTGAATTTGAATTTATCTATTCTGTGTGACTTAAAGCAGTTATGACATGGTCTGATTTTCTCACCCAATAAAGGAATATTTCATATATCAGTCTACTCTTCATTCTATCAGACACAGTTATCACAGCTCGTACACTTGCTTTTTACACATATATGTAAGCATTGAGCCACATTTAGTACCAACATATTAAATGAACAATATTTGTCTCTTATATATGATACATCTGTATACACACTGTCACAGATACTTGTCTGTGAGTGAAGTGATTAATATAATAACTATAATATTGGCCATATTATATTTACATTACCACAGTGAGATGACTTTAGTCTCATGAACAACATCAGCTAATTGTTATTTACAGCTAATCTTAAACGACTGTTCAGCACAGAAATGAAGCCCAACAATCATGTTTCACAGTCCTGTGGTCTCAGCCTCAGATACTCATCAAATCACACAGAGCTCATGTAGAAACAAATGAACTAAATATGTTCTCCTTCATTTCTGTCAAACAAAGCTGTATGAAACGTTTCCAGCTGTTAGTATCATGGTTGCTAGGCAACCTGGGCAGCGCGACGGAGGCTAGACGTCCCATTTCACGAGCCTACGAGCCTCGCACTTCGGCCTTAGCGGTCTTTGAGTCCGCGGCCCTTGAGGACTTTAAAGCTGCAGAACCTGAATCGGGATACAGCCATGATGATCTCCAGCCTCGTGCTCGCCAACATTCTCACCTGAGTTAAGAAGACGATCACTGAAATGGTCTCAGCAGGTCCTTTGATGACAGCAATGAAATGCAGTGGTAAGGCTTTTTGGGGATTAAGTTCGTTTTCATGGCAAAGAAGGACGATGCAGTTCATCTGATCACTCCTCATAACATTCTGGAGTGCAGGCAAAATGCTATTATAAAAACTTAAGCAGCAACTTCTCCAGGTTCCAATATTTATGCAATTCTCAAACCTTTTGGCCACGACTGTATAACCTCTTCTGAAGTTTAGTGGATATTATACATGGTTATGCTCAGGATGTGTCGGCCAGTTTCCACTGGAAACGCCTTTTGGTTAAACTGTCAGCGAGGAATTTGCATTTGCACTGTTACATTTTTATATAACTTTAATCCACATAAACAACAGCTGCTTGTTTCAGTGAAAATACATTGATGGCTTTTTAATAAAGTTGTGCAGCTGGAAAGTATTTTGTCTGGTGTCAATTCTATCGTCAGCTACATCGTTATGGCAAATGTTCAAATGTATATGGTGATAAATATCTTTGGTCATATGGTCCTGCTCTGTCTGTCACCTTCTGTGTTGAGCTCATTGTTTCCTCTGTAGTGGCTGAGCTGAGTCCAAGTAGCTGAAAATGTTCCTCTGCTGCTCCGTCAGACTCTCCTCCTCCTGCTGATCAGCTGGGACACAAAACAGATCTTTGTTAGGCTCCACACTGCACTGAAGAGTCAAAGTGTCTCATATGTTCATCTGACAAGTAAAAGAACACATTTTTGTTTCCCGAGGTGGGCAACTTGTTGGAAACAAACACAAAAGGTTTGAGCACTGATACCTGCCATTGCTGGCATTGAAAGATGCAACGCCAGCAATGTGGATTGTCAAGACTCAAACCAATCATCAAGCAAAGACAACAGGGATCATTTGTTTCTGTTTATTTAGCATTCACAGCATTTGTAGTTGCCTTCTGTGCAGGGGAAGTCCACGCACACTGTGTGGTACCGCCATCCGCAGAAGGTGCATTCAACCTCTGTAAGAGAAACGAGATTGTCTGAGACTGAAATGATATTCACTAAAGAAGTGGTGATTTGTAAAACTTCACATTTTGATCCGGGACGTACTCTGCATGAAAACAAGTGCTCACTCTTCCTGCTCAACAAATGACAAGGGCGGAGCCTTATACCACGTGATACAGAAGCTGTGCCGTGTGATGCTAAAATTAGCAGGGAAACAACAACGGAGAGCACGTCAGGGACTGTGCAAAACGAGGGATTTAGGAAAAGGAAGAGAGAGAGAGCAAGCAAGAGAGAGAAATAAAAGAGCAGGAGAGAGAGATGGAAGAGCAAGAGAGAGAGAGCCAGGGCATCGATGACTTTGCTCGCCCTGAACCTGCCATATTACAGGCCTTCTTAGATTACCACCCACAGCAGAACAGTAGCAGTGCAGTTGTGATGAGGGTGTTCAGCTGTAAAGATGGCACCAACAGGAAGTGGCTTACTTATTGCAAAGAACGCCATTTATTGTTCTGCTTTGTGTGTCTGGCATTTGCAAGGCTGACTGACACCAGCACATTTATAACAGGCATGAGTGACTGGCGACATATACATCTGCGCACAGAGGAGCATGAAAAGAGAAATACACACCAGACCTGTGCTGAAGCTTTTTTCTTAAGGTGCTCAAAAGGCAACATCAGGAGCTCGTTTGCTGGCAGTCAGTTGTCAGCTCACAGAGCACAAGTGAAAAAGAGACGGCAAGTTTTAGAGCGTATAGTGGATGTGATCAAAGTACTTGGGAAGAGGGGACTCAGCTATAGGCATGTGGAGAATGAGGCTGCATACACCTTAGGTGATAACACCATCGATCATGGTAACTTTCTGGAACTAATTGTGTTATTAGGCAAGTATGATATGTGCCTTGGAGAACATTTGAATGACTGCATTGAAAAAAAGCAAGAAGTTGCATCAGACCAGTGGATCAAGAGGTAGAGGATCTCTCATCACCCTACTCTCCAAAACAACTGTCAACTCAGTGATTGATGCACTTGGCCATCTCCTTCAAGAGAGCATCGCCAGTGATGTCCAGAAAGCTGGGATGTTTTCTGTTCAGCTAGACACAACCCAAGACATCACAGGTTATGATCAGTGTTCAGTAATCATCAGGTATGTTACTGAGTCTGTGCAGGAGAGGCTTGTCTCCATAGTGAGGTGCGAAGCATCCACGGGGCAGTACTTTGTAAACTTGCTTTCTGGAGTTTTAGAGCATCTGAATCTAGACAAGGCCATGTGCATTGGGAATGCAACAGATGGTGCTTCAAATATGCAGGGCCAGTACAAAGGCTTTTCAGCACTTATGACTGCCCAGTCTCCAACTCATGTGCATGTGTGGTGCTATGCACACATACTTAATCTTGTGATTGCTGACACAACACAAAGTGTCATTGAAAGTGGATCACTCTTTAATTTACTTAATGACATAGCTGTGTTCATCAAGGAGTCCTATCACAGGGTTAATCTGTGGGAGAAACAAACCAAAAACACAAGACACAGACGCCTTAGTCCAATAGGTGAGACACGGTGGTGGGCCAAGCATGATGCCCTCCAGAAAATCTTTGGACATTTTGGAAAACCAGATGATGGCCTCTTCGTTGATGTAGTGCTGACGATGGAAGCCATTGAAAAGAGGGAGAAAGAAAAGCCAGCTGTTTGTGCCAAAGCACGAGGCTTTAAAGAGTGTCTCTTGAACCATGAAACTGTGTTAACAGCACAGATATTTCTTAGAGTGTTTGAGCAAACAACTCCTGGGTGTGTGTTAACACACACGAAACTCTGGCTGATTGGGTCCCACACCCAATTTCACACCTTGGCTCAGGTGATTAGAGGATCATCAGGGGGTCCTTTTGTCCCTCTGTGGGGGTCACGGGGTCACTCCCACTAGGTTTATATCTGGGACTCTCCACCATTTGACCTTAGAACTGAAGAAGCTTCTCGGATGAGAGGTGAAACGTCTTCAAGCAACTTAAAGAAGTCCAGACGCTTTTCTTTGCAAGCTCCTTTGACTACGATGACCTGGATGACTGAGAACCTTCACAGACATATGATAACTGGAGTGTGCAGCGTTTCCATGAGCAGTTTTCCTGCATCTTGACTCATGTGTGTGGAGTGTTCATAGCATCAGCATCATGTTTTTGTTTATTTGTTTTGTTGGGTTGAAAATAATTAAATAAACGTGTGATCATGCCTATGGATCACCATGGCACATATCTCCAGCCATATGATTTATTTATGCAGATGACAAAGTGAGTGTGAATGTGTCTGACATCACAGTGTTTTTGTGCACTGTGCAAAAGTAATTGCCTCTGATTGTGAGTGAGAGCAGTGATTTTGCGGATCACAAGCTATTGTAAAGGGGAAAAAAAGAGTGAAAAAGAGACAAATTACATTGTAGACGAAGAAAAATAATCATAGGAAAAAGGTTTTGTGTTGATCAGCCGAAAAACAACTACAATGTCATTTTCTGCTTTTAAGAAAGGATTGTTCACACAAACACAGAGAGAGAGAGAGAGATGTGTTGATTAAGCAGTGATGATGATAATGAAAATGTCTTAGTTTGTCACTTTCAGGTGAAAAGCAGACCTGAATCAATTTTCCACATGCAGCGGTCGGAAGAAAGTTATAGTTTAACATCATTGGAAACGTTCAGGCCAAGTTTCTGGCTGACTTATTTACAGCACCATGTGTTTCTCAACCTCACAAGCAAGCTCACACCTCCCTGAAGACAAGGAATGCAGCTCCAAAGCAATAACATGGCAGATAAAGAGACAGCAGCAAAGTCCTGAACAAAAAGTCCCAGCGAGCAGCAGCAATGTGGACAAACAGCACCAGAGAAGAAGAGCAAACCCATCATCCTGACTGATCGGATGAATGGCACTGTGTTTCCAACAAGCTGCAACTTCACTATGCATGTGAAGAAAACTTTTGAGGAGAACTGAGGAGACTGTTGGAGTTTGACATTTGCCACCTGTGGAGTAAAATGGCAAGAAGAGACAGTGGAACACAGGACAAAGCTGAAGGAGAACTGCCGGCTGTGGACTGTTGAAAGTGGGAGAGGACAAGAGAGTGAGAGGACAACAGAGTGAGAGTAAGTGGAAACACAGAGGAATGCTGTTATTAAATGTGGGAAATCAAAATTTGGGTTAGCAAACCTGGGGAAAAGAAAACTGACTGTTTAAGTTGGAAAATTGAGACAGAGTCTGAAACAAATAGAAACATACAAAATCACACAAACAAGCAGAACATGCATTAACCCTACTAACAATTCCAAACACAAAATGACTCATGAAGACTCATAGCACATTAATTAAGAAATGATTAAATAATAGCAGAGAAGTGTGTAGGAAAGGCAGCTTTAAGAACATGCTCTGCTGGAGATGCAGCTCCACAGACATGCATTAGACCTGCCTAATAACACAAACACCCATCCAATGAAAATTAGCTTGTTATCTTTCATCAGTGTTAAAATAGTGTCAATTTAGCAGACACTTGTTATCAAATACTGAATTTATCCTAAAGAAAAAAAAATTGACTCTCTAGGTTGCAGGACAACAATTTAACCTTTGTGGGGGGAAAAAGATCCTGGTTTGACTAACCAGTGATCAGACAATAAATTTAGTGTTAAAATGGTAAATTGGGAGAAGCTTCCTGCTTGATTAATGCAGCATAAGTGATTTACTGTATGAGGGGAATTGTCTTTTGTGATACTATTTTGAACATGCTTTCCTGTTGTCCTGTCAACTTAGTGGGTTAATAGCTGATATGCAAATTAGTTGATCGGTTCTTAGATTAATGAAAGGTGACTGAATTCTAGCACGAGTGAATGAGATGTGTTGGAGTTGTTGTGTTGAGTGGAGACTCTAAAACACTGAGTTTCCTGCTTTGATGTGCGAGTGAATTCTGTATCTAGATATACAACTCTGAATACGTCAGAACAAACTTTTTTTATGAAGTGCATGACAGCATGTCACATGTTTTATGATGAAGGGAAAAGGAAAATTGAATAAAATAGATCTGTGGCCTAAATGAGTGAAGAGCACAGACCTGGTGATTAAACTCATAGCTAATAAGACACATTAGGCTTATGTGTGTGTTGTGCAGCTGATGGTTGGCTTGGAGTGAATCTAGCTGATGATTTTTCTTCTGTTGTGAAGTCGAGCCTGCCGATTAGTATGATGGTATGATGAACCATGCTAATGGTATGATTTACCCTCCTGAGATGAGGAGTTTGTGTCATGACTTAACAAGGCCTTTTTATTTTGATACTTTCACAGTGCACTGAAAGTTTTGTTTGATAATCTCTGTTATTTTTCATTTTTATCTTTTGAACAGGCACTGATTTTGTTTGTCTATTTCTTTTCTTTAAGCAGATCTGCACGTCAGAAATTAAAAGTGCTATACGACCTGTCGAGAAAGCCTTACAAGTGAGTTTTCTCCACATTAAAATGGGCTCAGGAGAAAGCCACTTATTTGGGACAATTATTAAATGAATGTCCCAGCCTAAACCGGATTCAGCAAGGTAATCCGATCTAGAAGTTCTTTTTCTTTTTGAAATGACGTCATTTTGCTGGAAGTGGAAACTAAATGCGACGACAGGTTCCACTATCAGCAAAGAATGAATGAATGAATGGAAATAAAGAACAAACTGACTGACTGGTAAAAGCCGACAGGACATGACCACGACTCAAGGTTAACCTCCACCTAGACAGGACAAAAGGGTGGATGAATTTATGTGTTTTTTGTTACAGGAGCAGAAAGATGACAGCAACATTCGCAGTTGCATGACGATTTAATCTTTTAAATGCCATCTTTTCTGTCTGTGAATTTACTATGTGTGTGTCATCCACTAACTTGTGTTGCTCACAGACATTACTGTGAGAAAGTGTACACACCTGCGCAGCGCTAACATTTACATTTCTTTTTACAGCAGATGATTAATCATGTGTTTGATCATGTGATTTATAAGAGGATTAGTTAATGTTTTCCTACTACAGGATTTCTGGGTTTATATGTGACTGTCATTCTTTCCACAGCTAGGGTTGGCTACCTTTATGGTGTTTTTATGGCACCTCTGGAACCTGTTGACCTGTGTCTGACCTCCGTCTGACCACAGTCAATGTGTATTGCTAATGTTTGTTTCTTTGAGAATGCTGTGGAGGATTCGGCAGAAGCGGACAAGTGACATGAGTAAAACAAATATGAGGTTACGGTGTTTCTGGGAAAGTTGAATATGGGCTCTTAGCTGGCCACTTTGAGCCCATAGTAATATATGAGTGGAGTGAATTTGCTTAAGAGAAGTCACCGATTACATTAATGTTAACTGAGCACATGGGATGATCCATGTCTGAGGCAAATTAGGGAAATAATTGTAGTTTCCCGATTTGAGAAAACCTGCACATGACACTTGTCTTGCTGATGTTGAATGCTTATTACTCTTCTGATATATTGTTTATAAGAGTGAAGTTGATTTTATTGTATGCAGGCTCCTGGTGGAGCCAGTTTTTAAGACAGGGATCCTGGTTTGGTGAGTTGACGCATGGTTGTCCATGCGTCAAGAGGTGGGGTCCAGAATTAACATTAAACAATGTTTACTATTATTGTTGCAGTGATTTGTGTGATTAGCTGTTTATTTACAAGTATTAAATCTATGCAAGTGGTGCATCCATGTTAAGATGAGGCTTTGATGGCCTATTAGTGAAGTTCACTGAACTAAAGAATGTGGTTTGATGATTGTTGACATGCTCTCCAAATAGAAGTCTTTCTGAAATACAGGTGCAGCAGTGAGAAGCGAGAAACATTCCAGGCATAGCCCAGGCAGTGGTTGAGGTCAAAGGTCAAGCTGGTTGGGGCCCATCATGAGATCAGACCTTGGAGCCACAGCAAGGACCATGAAACTGCCTGCAAAATAGCGGAGAGACCCTCCTGGATTTATCAGAGCCACTGCAAAGAGGTCGAGGTCCCAGGAAACCCCAGCACCCTCAAGACAGCACAATAGAGAAATCTCACACTTGGTTGTTTCGGTGGTGAGGGGGGAGTGCTGATTGAGCCCCCGTAGGGTAAGCTCGCACTTCAACCTCCAGCCTCTGATCAACTCTAGGGCAACCAAGTGCGAGGCGTGATGGCTGAATCAGCTGAACCAGGAGGAAGGCAGAGAAGCTGAGTGTTTTGAGACAGATCCAGCAGGCCCAAAATCAGGACTATCCATGACGAGAAGGAGTGCCTGAGAGGATCGTCCACAGGATGGGAGCTGAGGCCAGGAGAGAGACTTCAGGAGGATCAGAGATCATCTTCAGCAGCGTAGGGACAGGAAAACTCGAGGGATGACGGGAGCGTGCCAGGCTCCATCGACAGCGCAGAAGGAGTTCGAGGATGACATCATGATTCTGTGAAAAGCACAGGAACCAGAAGCTATGGTGGTGATGACAGCAGTTTCCTATGAACATCACCTAATGCTGTGCCACTGTACTGTGAATACGATGATACCCTGAAGACTGCTGGGATCACAACAGCAGTAAGATAATGGACACCTGCACCCTTTCCACAGAGGTGTTTCTCTGCAGAGCGTGGACAATGAAGGAGTCATAAATATCCCCCTCACAGGACGAAGGCTTGAATGAGGTGATGGGGGTTGGTAGAGGCCATAAAACTAGAGTGCTGAGAGGTCTGCAGCTTTGGAAATAGCTGAGACCCATGTTGACAAACAACAAAACTAACTAGTATGTTTGAATGTTTATTCTACATACATTTGGACTCTGGTCCTATGGAAAGTGATGGAAACAACTGGAAGAGACATTCATGACGCCCTGCAGAACTCAAACCACTCTGCAGAGAGACATGTGATTTGCACACCTGGAGAAAACACCACCAAGCTGAGATGGTTTTGAAAATGTTACTTTCTTATTTTCACTATTAAATTAACAATTTCTTTGTTTGTTTGTAGGATGCAGTTTGCCATGAGATGAGCTCAATGAGGAATGGGATAACCGCTAATACATTTGTTAAACTGTGTATTTTTTCAGTAATTTAGGGTGATTTGACATATGCTGAATATAACAATGTTTGCATTGAAACTGTCAGACATGAGGTATTCGTAACTGGGGACTTTTCAAGCATAAACGTCAATAAGGGGGGAATGTTAGATTTTGTATTGTTGATTGTCATTTATGCTTAGAAACATTTACTCATATATGCTTAGAAGTATATAATCATTGGTAGATTGAAAGGATATCTCATCCTAAAAGAGGTCTGTATTAACTCTGTGTAGAGGGGGGTGCATACATTCCTCTATTCAGTATCCTTGGTATAAATCACATACTCCCTAGGAGAGTTTATCTTTGATTTATGGTATAGCAAGCACACGTATATCTGTTTAAGTATAAGAGCCTTTTGTTAGATGGACCCAGACGTCCTGGCACCAGCTAGCACCAGAGTCTTCACAGGGTCACATCTTGACCCCACACACACACACACACACACACACACACACACACACACACACACACGGTACTCTTTGTTTGTATGTAGAAGTCATATGTTAATGAACTTATGCATATTCATGTAACCTCAATAAAAGAACAGTGGTACGGGAGAACGGACGAGAGCAACTGGGGTCAAGCGAAGGGACGGCGCTTTGTCCGGTTTTCTCCCGTGCACGAGAAACATGAAGAAGCTTGCCTACTTGTGTCTTGCTTTGCAGTGTAATTATATTGTCTCCAACGTTCCAGCGGATGGGTTCAAGCTACAAACCTATCATAGGTAACGAGGTAAGTTCCATGTCTGAGTCAGAGTCGTCTGGGCAGTGTGCCATTGCGATTTCAAAAAAATTAAGCCGCTCCAGGGCACAGCGCAGTTATTGATATAGCAGTAAAAGAGTCAGTTAGGTCAGACTAGAAAGACAAAACTGCAAAAATGCGTTCAAGATTAAATTTAGAAAAACCACAAATAAAATTTCGCCCAACAACTGAAATTAGACTGGAGTGATCAGAACCATGTTATTACAATAGCATGTCTGCAACACTAGAGCTCAATGCAAGATTAGTTTTAAGTCGTTTCGTTATACTGAGCCGAAGACCAGCACCAACGGTTGTAGTCGGCCAAGCTATCACTTACATGTGCTACAGTCAGTCTCAGCAGAGGGAAAGGGGAATGAAAAGCCAGCAGAAATGTTCATGTCCAGGCTCTCCACAGAAGAATTAATCCTTAGAAGACGAAACCAACAACAAATAACAAATCCACGGAGTCCATTCGCGTCGCGGAGTCAGCTTCTCTCTTTCTCCCAAGCGGAGCAGCGGCACACCACGGTATCCAGAAATTAGTCGGGTCCCACCTGAGCTGAGGCTGCGGCCATGGCTGGAGAAAACGTCCGAGTGTCCGCAAAACTGGGGGGATTTCCGAGACAGTTCACGTGCTAGAAGAGAAGAATCCTCGGCGGGATGCAAAAATCGTCTGAAGTCCAAGGGGAAAAAGTTCGGGCGCCAGTTGTAACGTGCAGTGGAGATGAAGCCAGCCGCGGAGGTGTGCAGGTGGATAGCGAATGAGCAACAGCTTCTGACTTTCCAAAAAGTACTCATTTATTTACAATATCAAAAATAAAAGTGCTACCTCTACCACACATTACTAAAGAGCACACTAGTCCGCGTACACACGGGAGCATCCATTACAGGAGGAGTTCGAAGAAGAACAAAAAGGGGGTGACACCAGTCGTGAGACAGGAGGCGCCGCCATGTGGTGATACACTGCATTACAATAGCAACTGTTACAATATAAATATTGTTCTGAGAGGCTTTTTGTTGGTTGAGTCTGAAATTGATTGTATGTACAATTCATATCCTTATAAAACGGCAGAAATATGGTGTTTTATTAATAAACTTACATTTATGGCAGTGGCGTGTCTAGAAAATTTTTGTTGGGGGGGCCAGGTAGGGGCACAGATTTGGAGAAGGGTGGCAGATGTAATTGGCAGATAATGTTTAAAAAAAATTCTACCAACCATTAACCATAATTCAATAATCCTATAAACCTAATAACCGAATGCGCTTTTAACTCTTATTAGAATGAGATTTTAACCACTCCGGTGCAAAGTTTTTAGATAGTGCGTTGATAAAGTACAAGAGATACAATCAGTGCTTTGTCAGTGTTTACTCAGCATTCAAGGACAGCAATATTTGCATAGTATTTTTACTGACATATACTGCACATATGTTTTGGGCAAAAACATTTTTAATATTAAAATACGAACATTTGTAGCAAACAATTGACAAATTAGCCAATGCCAATGCAAAACTTTATCTGCCTATTAAAAAAAGAAGATAATCTTCTCACAAACTGGTGTTTGATTTTGAAACAGGGAAAAAGTGGGGAAACAAATGAAAAGACTAACATTTGAATGAAACCTGAAAGCAAGTAAATACTTTCTATGCTGCCTTATGGTAAACTTTGGTAATATTGATAAAGAACAACACTGGCTGATGATGAAATACAGTCAGCTGGCACGGTGACACTGCCAGTATTAACCTGCAGGACTGGACCGGTACAGAAAATCGGGCATTTTGACTAGAGACCGGCCCACCAGGTATTAGAGCCATAAAGCCTTTGAATGAAAACAAACGCTGTGGTGACAGTGATGTACAGTCTTGTTGGTATATGTATGATTTCTATACATTTTACGTCAGATAAAAACTTTGGTTGTAAGATTTAGATAATTATTTAATAAAAGCTAGATATTTTAAATGAGAATAAGAAAGAAAAGTATTTCTTTGTGCCCCCCTCTCCCTGTTAATGCCCTACCTGGCCCCCTGGCAACACTTTGCTAGACCCGCCCCTGCACAGTTACCAGCTGTCAGCTACATAAAAAAGGATCCTGGTGTTGTTTGTCTCTCAGAAACAGTTCATAACTTCCCTTCAACTCATTCATGTGACCTAAAAGGTAAACCTGTTTCTCCATCACCTGTTCAGCTCTGATGATTCAGTAAGGACATCTCCTGGTTTCATCTGCATGTTTCCCTCTCACCACATATACAAACCGACATCACCCAGCAAAGTGGGCGATAAATAAATGAGAGAGAAAAGCCGATCAGCTGATCATTGATCAGTTTCATGATTGAAGTAGCAGCAGGAGAGAGAGGAGAGAGAATGGGAGAAGAAGAGGCAGCTGTGCAGCGTAAAGACAGAATAACTCCAGCTTTGTGTCTTTTTCCATTCTAGCTAAAGTCCGGGACAAACTGCGCCTCTTCTCAGCTCAATACGAAACGTGTAATATTTTCTCTGAATGAGGGACCATTCCATTTTTTTAAGGAGCCGTTGGCATGAATAAAATAAAGTTCACTATCAATAACATCATAGCACCCACCCAGCTGTATAAAAACTCCATCAAGCTGGCTAGAACGCAGTACGAGTTATTGCAACTGAGGGTAAAGTCAGCACAACGAAAATAAACTCCACCTAAACTTAGTTTATATCTGACCCAGATAGACTGCAGGTCATAACTTCTTACCTGAAGTTCAGTTCACCTGACACTCGGACTGGCGGCTGCCTCGAGTCTCTCCTCCTGCCTCTCCTTCCCTCATCCACCTGCTGGCCTCTGTGGAAGCCCCGCCATAGCCACCACCAAACAACGGAGTTATTTTTACACATCGACCTGCATCTTATAACTCATAACTCTTATGTTAGCTGCCCTCAGTAGCATACTGTCTGAAATATTCGACGGCTGCAAAAATTCTTTAAGTGTTATTTTTTCCTTGGGATTCTAATTTCACCGAAGTTTACTAAACTCAACAAACTTAATATTACTTACCGGGACATTTATTCTGTCCTCATTTTCTTTCACCGAAAAATTGTTTCCTGCAGTGTTGTCCTTCGTGCTTGGCTCGCCTACCTTTGCTAACGTGATGCGCATAGCGCAGAAGCCGATGCTGCATTCACTTACACTCGGATATCTGAGCTTCACCGTGAAAACATAATCGGACATTTGATATTTGATTGAATTTTATTGTTTTACCTTTGGGGTGGCACCTGGGGTGGCCAGTCTGGTTGGGGGGGTGGCCTGTGCCCCCCCAGGCCACCCCCCCAACCAGACTGGCCACCCCGCTGGACACGCCATTGATTTATGGATATAAAATAGCTAAAAGTATTAACATGCCTCAGAGAAATCACTAATAACACTAAGGGCTGGACGGATTTGATTTGCATTCTTCAAGAAGAGTGTGGTGTCATCAGCTAGCTGGCTGATGATGAGCTCCTTATCAGCTGTGCTGATTCCTTGTATAACAGGTCAAATCTCGGGGTGGAGTCTTAATCATTTTAATTGAGCTATTGCCATTCGTGTACAAGGTTTTGATAGCTTTACAGAAAAATGCCAAATTTTTCCAAAGAGTGGAAAATAAATTGATGTTCAATTGTATCAAAAGCCTTTTAAAAATCCAGGAAGAGAATGAAGCTATAGTCAGATACCAAATCAGAGTAATCAAGTAGATCTAAAACCAGTCTCATGTTCTTAGAAAGGTGTCTGTTTCTCATAAAGCCTGATTGTGTCTCATCGATAATTGTGTCCAAGAACTCTTTCATTCTGTTAGCAAGTACTAAAGCCTTAATCTCATAGTCATCATTGAGCAGACAGATGGGTCTCCAATTATCAATAAGAAGTGTCAGGGTTCGAATTTGAGGAAGAGACAAACGACTGCATGGTCTCAGTAGATGTCAGAATAGTGATTTTATTATACATATGTACATATGGGGAAGATGAGCATCACAAGCCTTTTAGAGCCGATCTCCCCCGAACAAGCATCTCACAAGGCTTTTATTACAATGATGACGTCAAGTCCCATGATAAGTATCAGTCAGTTCTCAGATCTCAGGAAGTTCCCCTCACTCCACAAGTTCTCCTTATAAGGCCTCCAGATGTTTCCACTCAGCCCAGCACTCAGAGAAAACCAGTGTGTGGTGTGTATATCTATTCGTGTCTATTGTGAAAGTATATCTATCAGAAAACTGTCCTCAGACAACCCTCCTATTCTTACTAAGTGTGTGTGTACACATGCATGTGTTATATAAGAGCGTGCATGTACTTTCAAGGCCTGTGTACGTGCAGAACTGAACATAGAACCAAGGCAGGGTCCAGCAAGACCCACAGGCTTCTGAGTGATTACAGAACTGTGAAACAGCTTTAAGCAAATAACATGAATAGTACCGAACAACAATAGACTGATTAAAGTACTGATAATCTGTGTAGATTAATGTTAACATAGATATGGTTCAAAGATTATTCTGTCAACTGGTTCAACAATGGTAAATGATTAATGATTGATACTTCTGATTATAACTGTGATCATAAGAATACAAAATAAAATATCTCCTGGTCACATTCCTCCTCTTTGGGCTGGCTTGCCAGCCCAACTCACACCAGGATGTATTTCCAAACCAAACAAACACGTTATGACACTTATCAATCCCAACGCCTCCGTTGTTTTCCAATTTTCCCACAACCCAGCTGTTCTTTTAGCTTCGGACTCGAGTTTCAGCCTGACACGCTTCAGGCCCCTTTACCACCTCCTCTTGGAGTGAAGAAACGCCCTCGGATTCTTCTTTCTTCGACTTCCGGGGTTAGACCACCCTTCAGTCGCTACACAAATCTGTGTGTTTGTTGTCCGTTGTCACCGCCGTGTCCCCCTTTTTGCCAAAAGCCTCTCGAACCACGTTGGTCTCTGGTGTTCCTAGGTTTCGCCAACCCCTTCCTGGTTATCGCTGTGGTTATGGGATCCATCTTATCAAGGAGCCCCAAGGCCATGACACTTGACCCCAGTTGCTGTGAAGGGTCCCCATATCTCCGTGTCCCCGTCTGGTGTCTGTTCCCTTCTCTGCAAGAGACAGAAAGCCAACAGCTCTCCTGCGCTGGCTCTCCTAACCTAATGTTGTTGACTTTGTTTATTCCAATCCTATGCCATGCTTATGTGTGTAAGCGTGCATGCACTTAACACTCTGCACGTGAAGTCAATAGCTCCAATATATCAATCCGATCCGTTGTCGGATGAAGCTTTTGACCTTCACAGACTAAGTGCCAGCTCCTTATAAGCACATTTGCAATGTGTGTATAAAAATGAACAACAGACCTCAAACAAATTGGGCATTCTTAATTCTAACTTGAGTGTAGTACTCAGTTTCTGATCATCTAATTATGCTTCTCACTCGTTCCCTAAATTGTCTAGAAACCTTTAATTTTGCCATACCTAAATTATTAAAACACAGACCAAATGATAGACCCCCTATATAGCTTTTACCTTTATGAGCACACTTCAATAATGAGCAACAACCTGCAATCTGTACCAAAAAATCTTCATGGTCCCACCTGCAATTAAAGATCAAATGCACTTTATACCTGTTTTAATTCTTCCTTATATAGAACCTCCTCAGTTTCCGGTTAGTTGCGATTAGTCTCAATTAATCGTTCTAGTTGTATTTTGCAATTCAGCTAGAAAGCAAACCTGTTAAAGTAAACAGCTTATTTACAACCACCTGCAAATCATAAGAGTAATAAACGATTCAGCACAACAGACAAGTATCATGTTCAGGATTTCTCCAATCATTAAATCACTATTATTGCCACAATTTGCTTTATTCACCCTTTGGGCAATGTTATTCCAAGAGAGAGAGAGCCCCTAATGGCCAGTTAGTGGGCTCTAGGTCAAACTGTCCCCAAATTTGTTATTTGTTATTATTACTTGTTTTCATGTCACTTGTCTGTTTTCTACTGCACCCCTCTCACCAAAGCAAAGCAAACATTAGCAGCACATTGACCGTAGTCAGCCATCCTCATTCCATAGGTGCTATAAAAACATTTCCTGTAAAAGAATCACAGTTTTCAAGACAGGGTGTGTCTCCCCCAACACTCTCACCAGAATACAGTGTAATAGCATCCCCAACTCCTAACCCATAAACACCGTTTCTTCACACATCCGCCCAGAAATCCTGTAATAGAAAAACATTAAAACTGTAACCCTGTAGGGAAGAAAATGTAAATGGTAACGCTGCGCAGTTACCTCTGTAAGCAACACAAGACACAAAAATGGCATTTACAGGTTCACTCATCCTCGAATATTTTGTCATCCTTCTACTCCTGTAAAAAGAAACACACATAAATTCATCCACCCTTTTATCCTATCTAGGTGGAGGTGGTTAACCTTGAGTCATGGTCAAGTCTTGTCATCTTTTACCAGTCAGTCCGTTTGTTTTTATTCCCAGTCTTTCATCCATTCATCCATTCTTTGCTGATAGTGAAACCTGTCGTCGCATTTAGTTTCCACACTCAGCAAAATGACGTCATCTCAAAAAGAAAACAAGAACTTGAATTTGGATTACCTCGCTGAATCCTTTTTTAAACAGGGACTCTCGTTTCTAATTGTCCCCACAAGTGTTTCCTCCAGAACCCATTTCAATGCGGAGAAACTCACTTACAACAATTTTCTCGCCGACGTGTAATGCTTGTAATTTCCGATGTGCAGATCTGCTTAAAGAAAAGATTCACAAACAAAAATCAGTGCACTGTTCAAAATATAAAACAAAATAAAATGAAAAATAACAAAAACAAAATGCAGACGCCCGGGTCTTGAGACTTGTCACTGAATATTCTTCCCATCAATAAAAATACCCACCTAAACCTACACAGAGTCAAATCAACACCACCTCAACCTTTTCATATTCCTAAACCTATATGTTTTGCGTTCGTGAAACAACATTGAACCATTAAGTAATTTGAGCTCTTGAAATGTTTTAATTCTCTTAATTCTGCCAGTTTATTTCCACACTTATTCAATGACTTTTATTCAACTGCTACTTGGTCACTCGAATTTTACCTGTTCAAATTGCCTAGGGTTCAACACAGTCTAGATCCCCGTTATCATGAAACTTGAACGGTGTACGATGATTTACTTACAGTAATTTAGAATCATCACTCAACCTAGCTCTACTACTGGCACTGCGTGACTTTTCTCACACTGGAAACCAGAATTTAGTACAGAACTTTAATGCCTCAGGCAATCGTGCTCAAGGGCTGTCCCCCCTTCTCTTCTTCTTTGTCCGTGTGTTCCTCCTTTATTAAATCTCCATCACAATGACGTGGCGCTCTGAAATAAGACTCACACTGTTAATTCCTCGTTTTCACTCTGCACCACTGCTCAGAGTGTTTTCTTTTCTTTTTAGTGTACAGTAAACAATTAAGTCGAGGCCTTAAGCCCCAGATATCTCGCACAGGCATCGTTTTCATAACCAAACCGCTCTGGACTCTGCTCCCCAGACCACACAAATGCCCTCTGGGCTTATTATTATAGCATATTCTATATTTGACTTTGTTGTGTGCAGCATTGAGCCTTTGTCAGTAAAGCATTCTTCATTGCAGCAGCTGGAGCATTGTGTGTCACTTCTTAGTAAATTAAATCAACATTTTGATTTTAGTGCATGGGTATGTATCAGTTTTCACTCCCTCAACGAGTGCATAAGTGTTCATGTGTGTGTTTCTCTTCATTCTAAGTAGGCGCATGCAGAAGTGTGTGTTCGTGTGTTGGTGTATGTTTGTGTTCATCACCTTCCTGTTCTGTAGTTTAGGTAAACCAGCGGCCTGAAGCATGGCCTAGGGTCCTCCCCTCCTCTTAGGGTCTGTTTTCATCCGTTGTTGCAGCTGCCTGCATCTTCTCCTTGTAACTTGACCCTTTTGCTTCTGTAGCTCTTTCAGGGTTTACTGACGACCTCCTGCTCCAGCAAGCTTCCGCCTGATTTCAAGTCCTGTACGTGAAACTCCACATCTGACTGATGAGTTCCATTAGCAGCCAGCTCCTCCGGAGCCATGCTCAGTTTCTGCTCTGATGCCTTAAGCTCTTACTGAGGGCAAAAACCTCAGAGTCTTTTCCTTCCACGTCAGATCAGAGTCTATTTATGTTGTCTTTCCTTTGCTCCACGGCCTTCTGAAGCTCTGCTGTTCGGCTCTTCTCAGAGGTCAGCATTCTTTTGCTCACCCTCCCTTTTCCTCCGGGCTTAATGCGCGTCTCGTCACAGCTCTGTCAGCTGACGCAGCCTGGGAATTTCCCCCGTGTAGTGAAACGGGCTTTAGGTTTAGTGCTCTCCGTCTCTACTGCATGAGATCGCTTTTTTGCAGCACTATTGACATCCTCAAGTTGTTGTTGTGAGTCCAGCTGCTGTGGCCTTCAGGGGTCAAAGGGTCAAAGATGGTCGCGGAGAGGGCAACGATGGTAGAGGGGAGGGTAGGAGTCCAGGTCAGCTTCGGCTTTCAGAAAAAACAAAAACAAACAAAACAGGCGAACAGGAAAATGATGTTGTGTTGGCTGTGTTGTGTTGGCTGTGTTATCCAGAGAGGCGAGAAACAACGAGGTCTCCTTTCCCCCCTTTTTGTTTTTTCTCACCACATAATCAACTCATAACCCCCCAAGTTGACAGGACAACACAGGTACGTGTTAAAATTCTTAGATCCTGTTTAGAAACCTAAAAAGGAATTTTCTCCCATTCAGTAGTCATTTGTCTCAAACAATCAACAAAAACATATCCCAATTTAACCACTAAATTTGTCGTATCCTCACTTAATCATCAGACCAGTGTCTTTGTCTTTTCACGTTAAGTTGTCGTCCTGCAACCCAGAGAGTCTATTTGTCAGTAGTGGATAAACTATATCATTTAAAAACAGGTGTATGTTAAGTGTCGCTACTTTAATCTTCCATGTACGTGCACATGTATGTAAGCTGTTTCTTCATTGCATGTATGGGTACGTCTGTATATAGAATGGAATAGAATTCCACTTTATTGTCATTGCACATGCACAGGTACAGGGCAACGAAATGCAGTGTATGGGTTAATTTAACTTTTTCTCAAATGAGGCATTTCTCTAACACGCACATGTGTCTATTCCTCACACTTCTCATACCTTTCTCTGGTTGTGTGTGGTTTTATTTGTTTCGGTCATTTACCAGGAACATCTTTTCCTTTTCTCCATGTCTTCCGCCAGAGGTTAACACTGGTGAGATTCAGGGACACAGCACCCAGAGCAGTTCAGCGAGAAAAACCTGCCTAAAACTACATTCCCTCTTTTTTTTTTTTTTTTTTTTTTTTCCGGGAGGGGTGGGGACAACTCTGGTGTCCAGCCGTGAATTTTTAGCCAAAGCTTGGCCCGTCTTCTGCTGCCGTACTCAGGTTTCCAGGTTAAGAAAAAACACCTGTATGAAGACACTAAACATACATTTAGTATTTGTATAAACATAACTGCCTAAATTATTGAACTCTTGAGGAGGGTTGATTTCAGAATCAGAATCAAAATCAAAAACTTTATTGTCATTGTCATGAGACCAACGAAATTAAGAATGGTCCCCGATCATTGCATCATCCCTAGCAATATCAAAATATAAACAAAACAATAAAATTCAATAAATAAAATAGATAGAATACTTAACATACTAAGTATTCCCACAGTCATGCTTCAGACCATGCATAGATTAACACAAGAGTGGCATGGTGGACATTTTGTAGTATTCAGATGTGTTATTGCAGTTGGATAACAGCTGTGTTTGAGTCTATTAGTCCTTGCTCTGATTGCCCTGTACCGTCTGTCTTAGGGCAACAGTTCGAACAGGGAGTGGCCAGGATGTGAGGTGTCTTTCATGATGTTTTGGGCCTTTTTAAAACAGTGGGCGTTGTTTGACTCTTTACTACTTTAAACCCCACCATAACAATTTCTCACTCACAAACTTCTATGCATCCATTTAAACATGCGAAGGCAGCACAAATTCACACTCATACCCCTACAGCAAAGCTTTAACATAACCACAATGCAACTCCTCCCTTAAACGGGAGAAATCACCCTGAATCAACCAACTCTATATAAAACGTCAAACAAAGATAAACCACAAACATTTCTACACTTCTGTGTCTTCCACGCAGCACAATAGGCAGAAAAACACCAATTACTCACAGTCTATTGAATTTATACTTAACATCACAACAAAAGAAAAACCTGCTCTTTTCACAACTCTCACAGCTAAAGTCGCCAACTCCAAAACCACAGAATTAAATCAATATAGTCAAAACTCTTACCCAGAGCCTCTGAAATAATAAAAAATCACCAAATACTCGGTTACTCTTTTCACTCGCTCCTTCCCACTCCCTTCTTCCTCATACAGCATACACGCTCGCTCCCGCGGACCCACTCGGCCCCGCGGGCTCACTCGGCCCCCACCTTTTTTCTCTCACAGAGACAGAGAGAGACCCTTTTCCTTTTTTATTTTTCTCCAGCACACATACACACACAGAATCCCAACTGAGAGAAAGAGGGAGAGAAGAGAAAAGATTTTTACTAGAGATGAAGTCTTTAGCCGGAGTTTCAGATCTAACAGATTTATACAACTTATTTACACACACCGGTAATTTATAATCTATATACACACGGGCCCGCATAGACGTCATATGCCACAAGAGGTTACACCTAACTTTTTGACTAATTTAAAAGCACCTATAGCCCAGGCCTAGCCTTGCTGGTCAATACACGCCTCGGGAACGCCCTCCCGATAGCGCTCGAATTCCTAAGAAAACACCATATGCCAGAACAACTTTATCTCACTTCTCTATTTCTCTGCTGGTGTTCCTAAATCTTTGACTAATTTAAAAGCATCTTTCAGCCCAGAGCCCGGCTCTTGCTGATCAATTACCGTTTCAAGTACGCCGCCTTGAAGAACGGTCAAATTACTAAATTCTAATTACTTTTAAAACTACTTCCCCGCCAGGAAAACACGGAGCTCCACCGGCCACGTGACACATCACAGTTCACGCTTTTGGCTTTACTTAAAGCTCAGTGTGCCCAACGTTTAGATAGGATGCAGCCAGGTCTAACCTTCTTAATCAATCAATGCAGTAGAAGGCAATCACTCATAGATTACCTGGCCAATTAACCGGGAGTCCCAAGTCCCCAGCGGGAGGCCAAAACCGGGCAAAAGCCTAACCACGCGTCCGCGGTCAGGTGTCAGCGCCACCTGCTGAACAACTGCATTCTTAGAGAGCCTAGCTTCTCAGTCCTAAACGAATTTACTTGTTTTAAACGCCTCACTGTTGGACCCCTGCCATCCAGTTTCATTTATCTGAAGCCCGAGACCGTCTCTGCTACCCAATTAAAACCAAATTATCCCTACACTACCGATTGACTGGCTGGCATTCCCAGTCAACCCACATTTAAACCTCTTAAACCGTATTTATTTGTTTCCACACACCTTAAACCGTATTAACTTAAACACATAACTTCTTAACTCAAAATTCACCCCCAAAATGAACAGCAATGAATTTAGTCAGACTACTATGCCCTATTTTAAAACTAATTAGTCAAGATCACTATGGACCAACGCCAGAAACCCAGACCGAGTGAATATTATTTAATTAAATTTAGTTTTAACTTCCAATATAGCGCCTTTGGATAAAAATCAACAGGTGGCACTCACCTTTTCTTATGTCGCCTGGCGTCACTCAGATAGGCTGCTGGCCTCCGCCCCTGTTTGTCACCCACACGATAGCTGCAAGCTCCCTTCCTCCCCAACCGGAGTTTCGGCACCAAGTTGTTGCGTCTGGTTCAGTTTGGGTAAGAAGGAAAAACAGCCGAGTCCGTGTAGGTGACAAACATAGTGATTTTATTACACACTTCTAAGACAGAAGCATGGGAAGACAAGCGTACAGCCACAGATCTCCAAAGAGTGGACAGCTCCCCCTCCTTATATAAGCCATGATGACGTCACACAGTCAGACCTTACTGGAAATGATAACAGTTTGGGCCTGTTCAGAGAGTTTACCTAATGTGGACATCAACTGCCAGTTGTTAGAGAAAAACAAGTGTGTAGTACATTGTGCATTTTGTGAAAGTGTATCTATCAGAAAACTGTCCTCAGACGACCCTCCTATTATTACTAAGTGTGTAGGTGAACGTGCGTGTGTGTTACATAAGTGCGTGCATGTGATTACAGGCCGGCGTACGTGCAGAACTACACGCAGGCGGGCCGGGCCCAACAGGACTGGTGGGTCTGACTGGTGTGACTGCACTAAAGTGCAACAACTTTATATAAACAGTCAGTGTGCATTAATATTTGCTCAGAGTAACACAGATATAATTAAAAGATTATACTGTCAACAGATTCAACAATGGTAAATGATTAATGATTGATACTTCTGATTCTAACTGTGATCATAAGAATACAAAATAAAATATCTCCTGGTCACAATGTCCACCTCCACTGAAGATCTCAGTCACTGTGAAACATAGAAAGCTGCTTGTGTGGCCTCTGCCTCACATGTAGATACAGCTACAGGTTTCTCTGTCAGTCAGACTGAAACAGTGTCCTGATGCTGCATCATTCAGCTCTGTGCCCCAGTCAGCATCACTGGGAGCTACCAGTGTTTCTGCCCTTTTCCTGTAACACTACACTCAGCACAGGCTCAGCTGGTATCCAGTGTTGGACTTTGGCTTCAGCTGCTGTGATAGATCCTCTAACATAGATCAGCTCTGATACATGTTGTTAGATAAGTGCAGCTGCTGTCATGTCCTGATGTTTCTCTGGCTCAGCAGCTTCTCCATCAGAGGTTCACATGGAGCTGATCCAGTATCTCCAGTAACTGTGTTCTGTGCCTCACTGGTTCATCCTTCTGTCTGTGTGACGTCAGTCAGATGTTGAAGTTAAACTCTGTAATCTTCACTGTGTCACAGAGTTCAGTGAGTCCCGTTATTCACAGTATCAATCAGATCATCAGAGAACAGCTGATCAGCAATCAGTGGTGCCAACAGCGCCTCCTGTGGTGAGAGGATGCAATAATGCAATGTAGCATTTTTCCACTCAACACTTGCAGTCATGGAAACTGTCTGTTGGATCTGTGTGACGTTGCTTTCTTGGTTAGAGTTCCTCACAAATGTCCAGATGATTCTTCTAATGAGGCGTCGACCATGTTTGCAGCTCTTTGGAAGAAAACGTCGCCCTTTGCCATCCTTACTTTTCTTTGACTTCTTCAAATGCAGCTGAACTCCAGCTGGTATTTTCTTGGACTTTGCAGCTGTTTCTGGTCATCAGTTCATTCCTGCAAACCTCTGAAGCTGAACAACAATGATGCTGCATTGCTGGCTGATCCCAAAAGGTTGATTCTGTTCATCTGGACCTTTTCAGAAACGTTTGCTCACTGATCAGGTGACTTCTTCAGTCTCAGCTGACTGCAGCTTTACAACCTTACAAACAGCACATTTGCACAATGACTGAAAGCAGCAGCACCTGATATATATGATACTAATATAATACATATACATATATAATCCATACTAATGATGAAGGAACTGAGCTCACAGTCCATTGTTCATTCAGTGAACTACTTAGTTTATTTTGGGCCTCAGAAATGCTCACTCTGTTTGTACATCACTGTCAGCAATAGACTCATTCTGCTGTGTGGACAGGAACACATGTGACATCACTTCCTGTTTGTTTGTGACTGAAGAAGTTTACAAGGAATCATTTAGAAGAGTTTCAAACATCAACTGATTGAATCCATGAATCTGAAAACGTGTTTGTGAGTGAAAGAGACAGACATGTACAGACTGAACTATCTGTTCAACAGTCAGAGTGTTTCTGTAACAGGAGACACTCTTTACACTCCACTCAGCACAGGGACACTGAGGAACCAGGAGACCAGGGAAACATAAACCCAGGATAAAGAGTTTGAGTGAATGTGGTGTTGAAGGTGTGGAGGTGGATCAGAGTGTCAGAGGAGACTCTGTAGAAGGACAGAGTGCCAGCAGGACAGTCCACATACACTGCTGCTCTGTTAGAGACAGAGGAGGAGGAGGAGGAGGAGGAGGAGATGGATGTTGATCTGTTATTGTGCCTGACAGAATCAGGACCATCATCAGAGCAGAACAGACTCCAGGACTGATCATTGTTTCCAAACACACAGTCATCACTGCCTCCTTTTCCTTCTGATGCTTCTGTAACTCACTGATATATAAACGCTTCCTCTCCACTCGACCTCCCAGTAACAGCGACCAGTCAGACCATTTCTACACAGCAGCTGAGGATAAACATCAAATCTGTCTGGATGATCAGGATATGACTGAACCTCCTCCACACAATGTGCCTCAATGTTATTGATATTATTATTATCATTATTATATAATAATAAAACCTTTATAATAAAACCACTAAAAACCTTTATTCTAGCGCAACTTGTAAGCGAACTTGACTTTCAAAATAAAAGCACAAAGCACCAAAACGTTGACTACAAAAAACAAACAGTAATGTACAGCTTAAACAATTTACAATCATGACATAGATCTTGACAAGATAAAGAAATAATCCAAATTATATACAATGTCATCATGCCAACAGTTACAACATCGATGGAGGATCTGTGTAAGCGCTGAGGATCGTCCTGATGGACAGAACAGAAGGAGAGTGAGACAAGTGAAGATATACTAAACAACACTGTGACATGAACTGAGCCACACACAGTTTGATTCACAGGTGATTGACACATTATTTGACCACAAGTGTCTGTGAAGGTTCTCAGTCATCCAGGTCATCGTAGTCAAAGGAGCCTCTTTGCTGACTTAAAGTCAGCAAAGAGGCACAGAAAAGAAGATCAGACACCAGCGAGGGAGGATAAGAAAGACAGACGCAACAACATTGTCATCCCCTATGTAGCCGGTGTATCAGAAAAACTCAGGAGAGTTTTCTCCAAGCATGACATCCCAGTGCATTTCAGACCCAGCAACACACTCAGACACAAACTGGTTCACCCGAAAGACAAAACGCCAAAACACAAACTTAACAACGTGGTGTATGCTGTACAGTGCAGTGAGGAATGCCCAGACCTCTACATCGGAGAGACCAAACAGCCACTTCACAAGCGCATGGCACAACATAGAAGAGCCACCTCCACAGGACAAGACTCAGCAGTCCATCTGCATCTTAAGGATAAAGGACACTCTTTCGAGGATGCCAATGTTCACATTTTGGACAGAGAGGACAGATGGTTTGAAAGAGGAGTGAAAGAAGCATCTATGTCCACTGTGAGCGACCATCTTTGAACAGAGGCGGGGTTTACGACACCAACTCTCTGCCATCTATAATCCAGTTTTGAGATCCCTTCCCAGACGCCTTAACGCCCACTCACATCCTGGGCCATCTGACCTCAGGAATTCGCATGATAAGGTGCGGCCAGATTTCACAATGAACACACCCGAAACTCTGGCTGATTGGAGCCCACACCCAGTTTCACACCTTGGCTCAGGCGATTAGAGGATCATCAGGGGGTCCTTTTGTCCCTCTGTGGGGGGTCACTCCCACATGAAATCATGGATGGTGGTCCTGACATGAAGGAAGAGAAAGTTACAGGTTGCATCCTTTGACTTTGTCTCCGTGCCTTTGGGCGATTTTCAGAAGGACAGATGTTTCTGTTCAATTCTTAAATCAATGTTTTCAAACACAAACACTATTTTAAAGCTTCTAGAGAGTAAAATATTAATGATAATTATAATAACAATAATAAAAACAAAAGCTCTCAGATCCATCAAACCAAGCAGCAGAAAGAACAATAACTGAAGAGAAAACTTTAACCTTGTAGACTTCATTATGTTCCAGCTGCTCTACAGACGCTGTGACCTCGAACTTAAGCAGGTCGTAAAGTATGTGCAGCTCAATAACTTCATAATCAGACCCTGTGGTATTTAGGCAGCAGAACAACTAAGAATAACAACTACAAATAATGTTTTTAGGTTTCTGTTGTACTGCAAGGTTCTGTACAGGAGAACCAAACCAAGAGCAAATATTACGTCTCATTTACACCTGAGCACGAAGAGCCATCAACATTTAGCAAATTGAATCATCTTTGTTTAGATGCAAGAAGAATCATATAGAAATGAAAAAGTAGAAATAGAAATCCAGAGCAAAGATATCCTCTAATTCAGCGTAGCACATGTGCAGCTGCTGCGATTCACGTAAGCATTCGGCTCGTCGCTGTTGCAGATTTTTCTCTCGCTGTTCTGGCTCACAGCGCTGCAAACACAAAAATAAATATCCCCAAAGGTGTGAAAGGGAGCTAATTAGTAAGAGTATTGTTACTCTCCGCAGGAGTAGTCCAGCAGTAGAAATCAGTACAATAACAAGGTGTGTAACATCTAGCAGGGTGACAGAAAAACCCAGGGTAACTTCTAAGGACCTCAACGTCTCTCTCACATTGTGTTTTTTAAACATGCTTCCATTTGTCACTTCAGTCTTTACTCTGAAATACAGGAAGAGAAATCATGGCTGAAACAATTTCTCATGAAACCAGGGGTGTGGTCCAACAGTCAGTTTGGTGAGGAAGGTTCCTAACTGAGAGAAGTGACCCAGAAGTATCTGTGTAGCAGCCACAATGAATCCAGATCATGAGCTTTATTAACTGATCAAAGTCTCTTCTTTCATCTTCTGTATCATTCAGTTTGCATTGGTAATGCCCATTATTGTAATGCTTTTTTAAGACCAGCAAAACTTTATTTCACTTTGGGTTAGCTGGGATAAGTGATGGATGGCGGGAATTTTACTTCAGCCACAGAAATCCTAAACAGGAAGGAGGAGCAGAGTTACAGTGGATCACTATCCAGCAGGGAAACAAGGTTTATTTCAATTTCTTGGCCATGAGTGAGATTTACTGAGTGGGCAAATTAGGGAGACGACACCATCAGATCCCGAGCCCTCCATGTGTTAATCAAGAGACGGCTGCTGTGCTACATCCATAAATAATGAATAAATTAGGAGCTAAAGCTGAAAGGACAGTTTATTTGTACCATCTTCACGTGAACACATTCAAGAACATCACAGATGAAGAAACATTAAAAACTTCCACACTACATAAAGCAAGAAAAATAGTTTTTCTTTCAGGTGGTTTCAGAAAAACAGAAACATCAAACATCTCCAAGACTCTCTTTGAAAGAACTAAAAACCTTTGTTCTCATGGTCCAATCATGAGTGAACGATGAAGCCTTGTGTGCTAAAACATGTCAGAGTTTTAAAGGTTAAACATGAGTTTCCAAAACGTAAAGCTGGAGAACAATGAACTATTTGACTGAGTTTCAATCATTTACAGACGAGCAAAACCAGGACAGAGAAAAAACGACAAAACTGACTCAGTAAAACAACAGAAAAGAAGATCCCATGTAGATCTGTATTATGTAGAAGTTCAGCCCAGCAACCAGTTCAGTTCAACACAAGTTTAGATGATTCTATCTGAACTCTGTGGAGCCTGATCTCAATCTTTTTGAGTCTGACCAGAGGAAACCAGATGATCTTTCTGTGTCTTCAGATTCACTGTGATCCAGTGATGGGAGTGATTTCAGCCCTGAGTGATCGCGCTGATGTTTGCACAGAGCAGACAATGAGGTGAATGTTTGGGCACATTGGTAACAGTGAAACAGTTTATTAGTAACATGGGATCGTTTGTGTGCAGAGTATGAACTGAGATTCCTGAAGCTCTTGTCACACTGGTCACAGCTGTAGTTTCCTTCCATGTGTGCACGTTCATGAATGTTACGACTACCTGATTGTGAGAAGCTTCTCTCACAGTGTCTGCACTTGTGTGGTTTCTCTCCTGTGTGGACTCGTTTGTGTGATTTAAGCTGACCTGCAGTGGTGAAGGATGACCCACACTGATCACAGAGGTGCTTTTTAACCCCACTGTGAATCAGTTCATGTCGTTTTAAATCACTTGGTGTGGTGAAGCTTCTCCCACATTCTTTGCAGTATTTCAGTTTGTCTCCAGTGTGTCTACGTTGATGTACTTTTAGGGTCTTTTGCCGACTGAAAGTTTTTCCACAGAGGTCACAATGAAAGTCTTTCCCACCACCACAGTGATGACAGGGTTGAGAACTGGATCCATCTATGTCGCTCTGCTTCTAAACAAAGATACAAAGACAGTGTAAGTCAGTCCTTCAACATTTGTATCCTGAACGTCGCCTGAAATAAAGAGCATCTCTGCAGACGTCCAACTACATTTGACTGTTTCAGTTAACACACTCAGTTTACTGGTCTGCAATAACTACAATACTACCACCATAATACTACAGTAATACTAAAATCATAACTGAAAGGAAAATCTGAATAATCACTCAGAGCTGCTTTTCCATGCAGTAGAATTGCTAACATGCTAACACAGTTTAATGAGCAGAGTTGTTCCAAACAGTCAGGCTAAAATGACAAGATAACAATATAAATACATACCTCACAGTAGCTGCACTTGTAGAGTCTCTTTCTGGTGTGGATCTGTTGGTGTAGTCTCAGGTCATGTGGAGATTTAAAAGTCTTCTCACACAGGTCACATTGATAAGGTCTCTCCTCAGTGTGGGTAAACATGTGTCGTTGTAACTGTGCGTCTGTTGTAAAGTATTTGCCACACTGTTCACAGCAGTACACATCATGTCTGGTGTGAATGCGTAGGTGTGTATTTCGGCTCCCTCTCTGGCTGAAAGTTTTTCCACAGATGTCACAGCTGTATGGCTTAATTCCAGAGTGAGTAACTAGATGCTTCTGTAAGTGGCTACTGTGAGTAAAAGCTCTGCCACACTGATCACAGCTGTACGCTTTAACTCCACTGTGGATGAGTTGGTGTGTTTTTAGGGAACGCTTCAAGGAAAAAGACTTTCCACACAAGTCACAGCTGAACGGTCTCTCTCCAGTGTGGATGACCTGATGCTGTTTTAGTGAAGCCTTCAGAGTAAACTCCATCCCACACTCGTCACAGCTGTATGCCTTAATTCCAGAGTGGGTAACTAGATGACTCTGTAAGTGGCTACTGTGAGTAAAAGCTCTGCCACACTGATCACAGCTGTACGCTTTAACTCCACTGTGGATGAGTTGGTGTTTTTTTAGGGAACCCTTCCTGGAAAAAGAATTTCCACACAAGTCACAGCTGAACGGTCTCTCTCCAGTGTGGATGACCTGATGCTGTTTTAGTTTAGCCCTCACAGTAAAACCCTTCCCACACTCGTCACAGCTGTATGCCTTAATTTTAGAGTGGGTAACTAGATGACTCTGTAAGTGGCTACTGTGAGTAAAAGCTCTGCCACACTGATCACAGCTGTACGCTTTAACTCCACTGTGGATGAGTTGGTGTCTTTTTAGGGAACGCTTGAAGGAAAAAGACTTTCCACACAAGTCACAGCTGAACGGTCTCTCTCCAGTGTGGATGACCTGATGCTGTTTTAGTTTAGCCTTCTCAGTAAAAGCCTTCCCACACTCGTCACAGGTGTGTTTTTTCTCTCCCTTTCTTCTGTGAGGTTTGTCGGCCTCCTGAGAGCGCTGACTTCTGGCTCCATGTTGGTCCTGCAGTGACAGAGATACAAACAGAGGCAGTGAGTGAAATGCAGTCGTGGAACAAACTCAACCTTCAAACTCCATTAACACTAGTTTTAAACCTGAAGGTGGAGCGTGGCACCAAACACCTTAAAGGTCTCTTATCCCCACCTGCTGGTAGTTCTAACACATTACATCCAACCTGCTGTTAAAGATAATTCATGACTGTTCAAACACTAAAATCATGCGCACACACACACACACACACACACACACACACATTATTTTATAATTTAGATTATTTTGTTGTTTCCTATTACATATTTCTATAATTTGTATAGATTTATACAGAATTATTCAGTGATAATAAATCCTATGTTTGTTTATTCTAAAGGAACCCCGTTAGCTTCCACAACAGATGTTGCTCGTCTTCCATCAAATACTCACATAAAATATTACACAATAAAGTGGATTCAAGATATCCACATAATTTCACTCTTACATCCACAGTGAGGTTTCACAATTGTTCAAATATAAGCAATCAATAATAATAATAATAATAATATCAATAACATTGAGGCACATTACACAAATTTCAAAAACAAATCATGTCTTACAATATTTACAACAACTAAAAGCTCTGTAAATCGGCTTTTAAGTGTTCATTGAAGTTTTGAATAATTCTCTAATTTTTTAAGGCAACTTATTCCACTTAAAAGTTGCTCTAAATGTAACAGTTTTACAAAACGTTACTTTTAACTCGAGCATTTACTAAATTGCAGCTTGTTGAAAACTGTGTAATATGATGATGTATTTCATCTGGATACTGCAGCTGAGCAGAATAAATGTGGTGTGTTTAACAGAATTGCTTTCTTTAGAACTACAAGTAAGCCATAGAATATTTTAGCCTGTACAGGAAGCCAAGAAAGGTTATTATGCATTTGATCAATATTAGTATAGTATGAACATCTTCACACTAATCTGGACGCCTTATTCTGGACTAACTGAAGTCTGTTAAGATCTGTCTTATTAGCTGCTGACCAAATGATTGAACAATACTCCAGATGAGACATTACTAGTGCATTAATGACATCTTTCATAATGAAGAAGTGATACACAAAGAGCATTTCATAGCCATAGCTATGCCTTGTCGGCAGAGTTATGTGACATTAGTGATGTTTGTACTTTCAGCGTTAACTTGGTTTTAAAGCCTTTAAAATATACGCCGTTCAATCCGGTTGTTCAGTCTGACGTCACTAGCCGTGTCTGGGTCTAAACTCCGCTGCAGGTCCATATATCAAACGATCACTATGGCATTACTGAGAGTTGAAAAACTGTCTAAAGTCTTTCATCTTTAATAAAATGATCAGCGTTCTGCCCTACCAGGTGTAACAACTGAGTTTAACATCCAGGCATCCATGAAAACGGAATTTATGACATTTAACGGAGTTAGAAGTTAGCAGGGAGTTAGCTCGCTAGCTTCTATCTAAATACAATATAGCATGTCCTGACTGCGGGGTTTTGGAAACAAATTCAAACCTACAGCTCTGCTATCACTTCCAACATAAATGAAGACAGAAAACTAAACAGCAGTGACGTTTGTAGGGTTACTGAAGTTGGGCTAGCTGGTATATAATGATGTGCTACGTGACCGCTAGCGACACAGCTATGTTAGCATAATATAAACAAGCTAACTTTTTTTCCACTCGATAAAAGTTTATGTGAGTGTTCTCGGTGGTCAGGAACAAATGTAATCGCATGGCAGGATGCTGTAAAAGGACCAAACTTCAGCCAGGAGAACAACTGAGATAATCCATCCACAACACGAGGTTAGTCATTCATATACTGCTGCATGGGCTGGGCTGTAGTTACATCCTAAGGTTTTAAAACCTGAGCTTAAATAAATGATTAGCGGTAATAAAAGCCGAGGGAGGTCAGCAGTGATCACTGACTGTTTTAGGAGATTTTGAGATCAAATAGAAGAAAATACATAACATTAAACATGTTAACAACAAAAAAGCTATATTAAACGCAGACTACTTTAGGCCCGGAAGTAGGATTCGTCGCGTCATCACTGAACAACCGGATAGTCGACCTTAATCTGACAGAGAATGTGATGATTTTGTGGATAATTAAAGTCAGTCATATATCCACAAACACAACAAGCTGAAAGTCAGTGATGCTGCTCGGTTTGCAGTCCTGAACATCACGGCACAAGCAGGATTCACTGCACTGTTAATGTTAGCTGTGTTATATTGCTGCCTCTGTTCGGTGGTGTCGAGCCAAACGCACTTTAACGTGTGTTTGAACGAGCTGACGGTTCACTCGTTAAGCTGAAAGAAAGATGCTTTAATCACAGCAGTCACACATGTGTCCACTGCACCATCTGGAACTCTTCTTGTTTACACTCGTAATAACACAAACACTAAATCCTGCTTCTCTGGTGCTGTTGTGTAGCAGTGTGTACACCTGAGACTGTCACCTGTCTGTCTGTCCTGCACTCTCTCTCTGTTTCTTTCTCTCTGATTGTGGAATAAAAGTATGAACATGTGTTTATAAGTTACACTTGTGTTTGAATCCTGCAGCTTATCACACATTTGATTTCCATGTGTGACGACTGCAAGTGTCCAGAGTGAGGACAGACTGAGGGAGCCACTGCTGCACATCATCTGTGAGGCTTTGCAGCCCTGATGATCCACCAGGACAAACTCAGCAGTGTGTGAGGAAGAGGAGGAGGAAGAGCCAGCAGCAGCTGACAGATGGAGAGAATAGACAGACTGTTTCCTGTTTGTGAAGGACTGCTAGGAAAGTTTAACATAACTTGATAGGTTTGTAGCATAAACCTATTCGCTGGAACGTTAAGACAATATAATTACACTGCAAGCAAGACGCAAGTAGGCAAACTTCTTCATGTTACTCGTGCACGGGAGAGAACCAGACAGAGCGCCGTTCCTTCGCTTGACCCCAGTAGCTCTCGTCCGTTCTCCCGTACCACTGTTCTTTTATTGAGGTTACATGAATATGCATAAGTTCATTAACATATGACGTCTACATACAAACAAAGAGTACCTTGCCTGTGTGTGTGTGTGTGTGTGTGTGTGTGTGTGTGTGTGTGTGGACTGCTGATCAAAGGGTCAAACATCCTTGGTCAGGAAGAGGGTAGACTAGACCCCCCCCCCCCCCGGTGAGGAAGTCCAGCAGTTCATCTAAACAGAAAAGCACTTAGACTAGAACAGACGTAGCTACGTTAATCCTACCATAAAACAATAAGACATGGTATGACCTCTCATGCTCCCAAAGTGCTGTCTAATACACACAAAGTTTGCAGACTATCAAGGATCAAAACCTCTACCAATCTACAACTAATTACAAAACTCTAAGCATATATAAGTAAATATTTCTAAGCATAAATAACAATCAACAATACAAATCTAACATAACTGTCTGTGCTGAATCAGTCTTATTAGGTAATGTTCAAATAATGTGATCATCCCAGTGTTTTCAGTGTGGGAGAAAGTACTCAGGGCCTTCAAGTTACACACTATGAAAGGCAGCAACAAGTTTAATGTTCAGAAACCTAAAGTCTGTATCAGCAGCAGGATGGAGCTAAAAATAAATGTTGGTTTCAGTTCTATGAAGCTTTGAGTATTTTGGATCAGTAGCTGCTGTGTTTGTTGCATCATATTGCTGTAACTGTTTATATGCTTTATATATTCTGAGCTAAGTTGATCTATAGTGTTACATGATACACTCTCAGAAATACGAAATAAGAACATTTTTGTACCTATAGGAACATTTTTTTTGAATGTTCCCTTAAAAGTACATTACTGGTGTTTAAAAGTCCAGAAATGCCCCTTTAAAGGTTCAATTTGAAATAAAGTACAAATCTGTATTATAAAAAGAAGGACGATGCAGTTCATCTGATCACTCCTCATAACATTCTGGAGTGCAGGCAAAATGCTATTATAAAATCTTAAGCAGCAACTTCTCCAGGTTCCAATATTTATGCAATTCTCAAACCTTTTGGCCACGACTGTATAACCTCTTCTGAAGTTTAGTGGATATTATACATGGTTATGCTCAGGATGTGTCGGCCAGTTTCCACTGGAAACGCCTTTTGGTTAAACTGTCAGCGAGCAATTTGCATTTGCACTGTTACATTTTTATATAACTTTAATGCACATAAACAACAGCTGCTTGTTTCAGTGAAAATACATTGATGGGTTTTTAATAAAGTTGTGGAGCTGCAAAGTATTTTGTCTGGTGTCAATTCTATCGTCAGCTACATCGTTATGGCAACTGTTCAAATGTATATGGTGATAAATATCTTTGGTCATATGGTCCTGCTCTGTCTGTCACCTTCTGTGTTGAGCTCATTGTTTCCTCTGTAGTGGCTGAGCTGAGTCCAAGTAGCTGAAAATGTTCCTCTGCTGCTCCGTCAGACTCTCCTCCTCCTGCTGATCAGCTGGGACACAAAACAGATCTTTGTTAGGCTCCACACTGCACTGAAGAGTCAAAGTGTCTCATATGTTCATCTGACAAGTAAAAGAACACATTTTTGTTTCCCGAGGTGGGCAACTTGTTGGAAACAAACACAAAAGCTTTGAGCACTGATACCTGCCATTGCTGGCTTTGAAAGATGCAACACCAGCAATGTGGATTGTCAAGACTCAAACCAATCATCAAGCAAAGACAACAGGGATAATTTGTTTCTGTTTATTTAGCATTCACAGCATTTGTAGTTGCCTTCTGTGCAGGGGAAGTCCACGCACACTGTGTGGTACCGCCATCCGCAGAAGGTGCATTCAACCTCTGTAAGAGAAACGAGATTGTCTGAGACTGAAATGATATTAACTAAAGAAGTGGTGATTTGTAAAACTTCACATTTTGATCCGGGACGTACTCTGCATGAAAACAAGCGCTCACTCTTCCTGCTCAACAAATGACAAGGGCGGAGCCTTATACCACGTGATACAGAAGCTGTGCCGTGTGATGCTAAAATTAGCAGGGAAACAACAACGGAGAGCACGTCAGGGATGACGAGAAAGTGACAGGAGAAAATCCGTCCCGGTCAACCACCCAAACATCAATAACGGGAACCTTATACAGCGCTTCCCTATACACGTCGAACTCCCGCAGCCACAAAGACATCACGTAGGCTATCACTTATCACCTGACCAAAGATATGGCTCCATCAACACTGTGCAAAACGAGGGATTTAGGAAAACGATCAACACCCTAGACAAACGCTACACAGTGCCGTCCCGCAACTATTTTTCTATTGTTGCACTACCTGCTCTGTACACGCAGCGTCGAGCAACGGTGGAGACGGAATTTCAAGCAGGACAACATTTTGCTGCAACAACAAAACGTGAGACATTTGTTGTTTTATGTTTATTTATTGTTATGAGAGAATCATGATCTCAATTCTAAGCCAAAAAATCGTGATTCTCATTTTATGCAAAATCGTGCAGCCCTAACATTAACACAAAACTATTGTTTCACCAGAGAAACACACATGAAGAGAGAGAGAGAGACAATAACAGCTACCAAACAGTCGTCATAATTCGTCACACAATGAGAAAAGCACAAATCAACAAGTAACAATGACTAATTAATATTAAAATCTGTAACATAATGTATTGTTTGGAGTTTAGTCTGATTGGTTCAGGATGAGCTGCCATTATCCAATCACACGTCTGCTTACCTGCATCTTTTCTCTTTTTTCCAACCTGAGCACCTGATGGCTTTGAACTTTTGTTGTCCATCTTCCATTGGTTTGAATTTTGCGCTCCAGTACAAACACAAATCCCCCAACCCGAGGATCAGCACAATTAACCTAACAGACCTACACCTTAGTTCACAGATTTACTTTGTCTAAGGTTGATTTCTGGGATTTCACACAACCCAGGATTCAGATCGTGAATCCATGATGGGCTTGGATTTACATCATTATAAATGAAATGTGCTCTACTTGGAAGCAGCCGGCCCCGCCCCTTTTGACGGGTTGTGTGAGACTTTAAATCATCAAACTGTAAATTATAAATTAAATTGTTATTGATCCTTTACCCCGAGTCCTAAAGTGTAGATTTATTTTCTTACTCTTCTTATATTTGTTGTTTGTTTACTTGCACCGCTGTAACTGCAGCCTCGTCGTCTCGTCTCTCTATATGCTGGACTGTCTGTAGCGGAGATGACAATAAAGTTTACTTTGACTTCAGCAGCGCGCAGGCGCACCGAGGGCTCTCGCGCTCACTTTATAGAATTTAGAAAAAACATCGGTGCAGATTATAAGTCTGTATCATAATATCTGTTTGTTGTGTTGTTTTTATTTTGTTTTGCGAGTTGGTTATTAGATGCCGCTCCAGCCAGCCAGAGACTCCCCGCCGCCCCGCCCTCTCCTCCCTGTGCCGCCAGCAGCACCTCGCAAACGGAGGGCGCCCTTACTCCCAGCAAATGGCTGATAGAAAACCGATCGGTGCCTACGAATTTCCCAATATGCGCTGGCATGACGTCGGGGAAGCATGGGTACGACCGATTATTTTATTTTTTTCTTGCCAATGCCCGTGATGCCCCCCCCCCCCACCACGATGCATTCTATTGGTTTGCACACCAATAGAAGAGAGCCCCGCCTTTAACGCTCTTCTCTCACAGAGAGCAACAGAAAACTTGGAAAAACTCCAGATTGACTGAACTCAGTTCAAAGTTACCTTGACACCTTTAGATGTGAGAGGTAGTGATGGTCCGCTTGAAGCTGACGCTCCGGTGCGTGTGTCAGAAAGATCAACGCGCTGCTTCAGAAGCACCGTGTCGAGGCTTGATTCGTTTGGCCAGAGTCACGTGATCAGTGACGTCTGAAGCTTCGTTTAGAACGTACCTTTTTTAAATCGAACTTTATTGAAACACAATGAGTATACAACATACAAACAGATGAAGTTTACAAAAGAACAGAACATGAACATACAGAACCAGGAGTAAAAAAATGATGATATGAGTAGGCGAAAAAAATCAACATATTGTAACGTGCAGTGGAGATGAAGCCAGCCGCGGAGGTGTGCAGGTGGATAGCGAATGAGCAACAGCTTCTGACTTTCCAAAAAGTACTCATTTATTTACAATATCAAAAATAAAAGTGCTACCTCTACCACACATTACTAAAGAGCACACTAGTCCGCGTACACACGGGAGCATCCATTTCAGGAGGAGTGCGAAGAAGAACCAAAAGGGGGTGACACCAGTCGTGAGACAGGAGGCGCCGCCATGTGGTGATACACTGCATTACAATAGCAACTGTTACATAGTCCCCCCCTGGTGAGAAAAAGGCTGTCCTCAGCCGTACACAGCCGAAAAAGCACACACCACACCTAACAGTACCCTATACATAGAGGTTACAGCTAAGATTGGTGCACACACACAGGGCAAAAGACCATTTAAAAATGAAATTGGTGAAAATAAGACGAATATGTACAGTGGAAAATCAGTTTTCTTAGTTTTTTTCACTTTTTTCTTTTGTTCTTTTTTTTTTTTCTAAGTAAATGCCAAGAATGAACCTTAACGCACGAAAGAGCCATAAAACTGGATTAAGTAGAGCAAACAGAAACATCTACATATCATGACTCAAAGTAGCAATGCAACAAGACAGCATCAAACAGGTTTAACCAAAACATTTCACTTCAGATCAAGCCTGGTTGTGTGAAAATCATTAGTCCATCTTTTGTTGCTCCAGCCAGACGTAACTCTGGGGAAACGTCTGGGCCTGAGATTGTAATGTCCACCAGCAGCTGGGTGCTGGACAGATCTGGGTGAAACACTCTCTGGAACAGCGCCCACACCAGAAGAAGAGTCAATGTCCGGTAAATCAAAGGGGAATGGCTCAGAGTCAATGTCAGTATCTGCAGGGGGGCCAGGGTGGGCCTGAGAGTCAGAGTTCAGACCCTCTGCGGTCTCTCTCTCAGCAGGCAATGAAACAGAATGTTCTTTGGAAGTGAGAGAGTCCCAGGTATGGAACGGTTGCATGTTCACAACATGATAAACACCTGCATCCACACCGGAGTCCACCCAAGTGAGCCTGTAGGGTTGCTGACGACACCGTCGTGGTGGGCCTGATCTCTGATAACAACGAGACGGCCTACCTGAAGGAGATTAGGAATCTGGAGAACTGGTGCCAGAGGACCTCCTTCTAAACGTCAGTAAGACAAAGGAGCTGATAGTGGACTTCAGCACTAAGCAGGAGAGGAACGAGTCATCAACGAGTGCCCAGTGGAGAGAGTGGACAGCTTCAAATACCTCGGAGTTCACATCACGCAGGACCTGTCATGGTCCTGTCACATCAACACCGTTGTGAAAAAGGCCCGTCAGCGTCTCTACCATCTCAGACGCTTGAGAGACTTCCAACTGCCCTCCAAGGTGCTCAGGAACTTTTACTCGTGCACCATAGAGAGCATCCTGACGGGAAACATCTTAACCTGGTTCGGGAACAGCACCATGCAGGACAGACGAGCTCTACAGAGGGTTGTGCGATCAGCTGAGCGCACCATCCGCTCCGAGCTCCCTGACCTGCACTCAATCTACAGCAGGCGGTGCTGGACCAAGGCCAGGAAGATCGTGAAGGACCTCAGCCATCCCAACAACAGACTGTTCTCTCTGTTGAGGTCAGGAAAGCGATTCCGCTCCCTGAAGACCAACACAGAGAGACTGAGGAGGAGCTTCTTCCCGCAGGCGATACGGTCTCTCAATCACAATCACACCACCACACAGTCCTGACCCACACATATAGTTCTTACACACACACTGGACATTCTGGACATTGTTTTCACTTCATCACTTAAATCACTGCTGCTGTTATTGTGTATATATTTATTTATACTTCTTGTGTATTTTGTTCATACATTATTATATAGTTCTATATTGTGTATTTTGTTGTACAGTTATTTTATTTTCAATTTAATTTATATATTTTATCTTATTCTCCCAGTTAAATTTACCCTTCATTCTAATTTGTGTTGTACAGTTATTTCATTTTTAACCTTAATTTATATTTTATTCCTTCCTAGTTAAATTTACCCTTTTTAATTTTTCATATTTATTTCCTATCTTATTCATAGCCTTTTCCTTTTTTGTTTTCTTTAGGTCACGAGCAGTTGTCCAAGCATTTCACTACATATCGTACTGTGTATGACTGTGTACGTGACAAATAAAATTTGAATTTGAAATTAACATCACTGAGTCTCTGAGATACACACAATGGTCCCTGAAACAGTGGTGCAAGTTTAGCAGTAAAGTTAGACTGAGCGTCTGACCTGGGGTGCGTCTTAACTCTCACAAGGTCACCAACACGAGACATCGACATGCCACGTTTCAAGTCATAGTAATGTTTTTGTCTGTCATGGCTATAGTCCAAAGCTGCTTTGGCGTGGTCGTGAGCTTCCTGCAGGGAGGCTCTCAGAGTCTCAGGGTAAGGCACACCCGGTTCATCAACACCTACTGTAGAAGGCTGAGTGATAAGGTCAAGCGGGGTGTCTAACTCACGACCATAAAGCATCATGGCAGGAGTCATACCTGTACTGTCATGGGGGGCGGTGCGCAGAGCAAAGCAAATTTGAGGGAGAAACTTGTCCCATGATGTGTGCTTATCACCTACATAAGCGCGGATTGCAGTTTTCAGAGTCCGGTTGACGCGTTCAGTAGCATTTGTCTGAGGCAGAAACAACATGTTCAAAAAGCTCACTCACAAAGGAGACCCTCTGTCAGAAATGAGGTAAGTGGGTGTACCATGCCTAGCAAAAATGTCAGTGACGAATTTACCAGCTGCTACCTGAGATATAGCTTCTTTGACAGCACTGGCTTCAACCCATTTACCGTATTTTCACAACCATAAGGCGCACTTAAAAGTCTTAGGTTTTCTTCAAAAAGTACGGCGCGCCCTATAGCGCAGTGCGCCCTGTGTGTTGTAATGAGGACGTAGTAGAGAACGCCATGAGAACGCTAAAGGGTGAAGTGTGTGCGT